>NC_091122.1:153974454-154149454 GCF_040183065.1 Periplaneta americana | reverse complement strand
TTAACTAACCTCTCCATAGTACAACTACAAAACTTGCTTTAAAATGTAATATAAATGTTGCAGGTAAATGTTTTTCTTTTTTCCCCACACAGGAGTGATTTTGTTTTTGCCATATCGCATAGATATTATTGGATGTAAATAAACGGAGAACACAATCACGATAATGCAAGAAATGTATGACATTTTCTAGTAATAATAATAATAATAATAATAATAATAATAATAATAATAATAATAATAATAATCTGTAATAATTAGTGTATCAATCTTTGCGTCTGTAACAGTTATGCAGCATGATTATTCGTTTTATTATATTTTATGTGACGTTATCTCTGTACTAATATTGTTATTAATTTACTACTATATAGTAATATTTTGTAAAACGTTTCTACATTGTCGCACTATATAGGCGGAACACTATGTATGGACCTATCATATTATACGTATATGTGGTAAATCAAATATTGAATAATTATTAATTAGGAATAATAACTGTATATCGAAGTTTTTCATACTATTTTATTTATAACTTCATGTTACTGTTTTGGTACGTTCCATTAGACGTTTGTCATAAACGCAGAAAATGAAGCATTATTTTTACCGTGTGAGCAAAACATAGCCTATGTGCATCTTATCTGTCGCCTTCCATACAAGATACGACATGTCGGTGAGATGACCTTGTACTGTGCTTCTATTTATTACGAGCGTATCACGACCGATCTTATCTCGCTCGAGCGTGCGACATTCGACCGAGTTCAAGCGAGCGATTTAACTCCAATGCAGCACTCTGGTATACACAATACAATTAGAATACACAATACAATTATACACAATAATTACAATTAATAATAATACATAAAATAACCTAATTATAAGTGACCTTAATTTTACATTACAGTCTATATATGTATAGGTCCTACATAAGTTTCACATTGATAGACCTACTCATAATAATCTTTCACTTTACTCTCATCTCACTCGCTGTACTGGCACTGTGACACATTTCACTGACACTTTAGAACACATTTCACTGACACTATTTAACACATTTCACTGACACTTTAGAACACATTTCACTGACACTATATAACACATTTCATTGACACTTTAGAACACATTTCACTGACACTATATAACACATTTCACTGACACTATATAACACATTTCACTGACACTATATAAAACACATTTCACTGACACAATAGAACGCATTTCATTGACACTTTAGAACACTTCACTGACACTATATAACACATTTCACTGACACTTTAGCACACATTTCATTGACACTTTAGAACACTTCACTGACACTATAGAAGACATTTCATTGACACTTCAGAACACTTCACTGACACTATATAACACATTTCACTGACACTATAGAACACATTTCATTGACACTTTAGAACACATTTCACTGACACTATATAACACATTTCACTGACACTTTAGAACACATTTCACTGACACTATATAACACATTTCACTGACACAATAGAACACATTTCATTGACACTTTAGAACACTTCACAGACACTATATAACACATTTCACTGACACTTTAGAACACATTTCACTGACACTTTAGAACACATTTCACTGACACTATATAACACATTTCACTGACACTATATAACACATTTCACTGACACTATATAACACATTTCACTGACACTTTAGAACACATTTCACTGACACTATATAACATATTTCACTGACACAATAGAACACATTTCATTGACACTTTAGAACACTTCACTGACACTATACAACACATTTCACTGACACTTTAGAACACATTTCACTGACACTATAGAACACATTTCATTGACACTATAAAGTTTCACTGATCGAAACTATTCACTACACTATAAAACCATAACTTCACTGACTCACCACGTTTCACTGATACAACAGTTCAAATAAAACAAACAATTACACCCTTATTCATACTTATAAACAGAACTACATTTAAACTAAACATTTCTAGTCAAAGATCCTCTTACAAGCTATTTTTAAATAATTTAAATAATTTACAAAATATATGCACAGTACCAGGCGCCACTGTTTCTAGTACAACAGCTATGGCGGTTATTTAGCGTCTATGGAAATGGTGATAACGAGATAGTGTTTGATAAGATGAGACTGAGGGCTTATCATGGATTAACTGACATTCATAATAATAATAATGAGAAAAATGCGCTCGAGTTGAGCATTAATGTTAAAGTTTAGTCTTTGCCATAGTCTGTTAAAAGGGTGCTATTCATAGACATTTCGCAGCACGCGCTACGAGCGTACTAAGCTAGCCCCGGCTATCCACTGGTTACTAGTACAGAATTCAAATCATATCCTATTGCTAACATTGGTTTATGAATACGAAAAACGCTGATCATCCACCGGAAGCCCGCGCTAAAAATGTATATGAATACGGCCCCTATTGATTTAACTCTCTTCGCACACGTTATGATGCATTTCCTACATCTTTGCCCGCACAGCACACACTTGCAGTCTTCGGTCGGTTCCTGGAACTTGTTGTCCACACATATTTTATGATGAAACCCGTGTATTGCGAGTCTTGTTGTCACGTGTCTCTGGCTCCTACACTCCCTGGTCCAGCTGTCGTCTAGCATGGCTGATGTGGTGTAGAACTCTAGGTCTATCTCCTTCTTCTTCCGGCCTCTTTTTTTTTTTTTTTTTAAACCTTGTTTACCAGCATGTTCCATTACAAAAATGCAATACTACATGCTAATAGACTACACATTACAATATTGGTAACTCTTCCGAATACAATGTATATACATTATTGCTAGCCTATTCTACTTTCCCTAAATATACTATTTACAACATGTTAACATCTATGCTACTGTTGAAGCTGTTAAATACTTTGTACAACACTATTTTAGTACCTATTCCTTTTCTATTTACAGATAAAAAACTCAATACTATTGCTAATCATTTTAAAAACTATGTTTAGAAATATACTATTTAACAAATTAATCTACTTTCCCTAAATTTACTATTTACAACGTGTTAACATCTATGCTACTGTTGGATCTTTTAAATACTTTATACAACACTATTTTAGAGCCTTTTCTGTTTACAAATTTAAAAAAAAATCTATACTATTGCTAATACTTAAAAAAAACTATGTTTAGAAGAAAACTATTTAACAAATTAACCTATATTCCTTAAATTTACTATTTACAACCTGTCAACATCTACTGTATGGTACTGTTGAATCTTTTAAATACATTATACATCACTATTTTAGAGCCTATTCTGTTTTTCTATTTATAAATTAAAAAAAAAACAATGAATACTATTGTTAATTCTTTTACAATCTATGTTTAGAAGTATACTATTTATAAAATTAATCTATTTTCCTTCAATTTATTATTTACAACGTATCAACATTGTTGAATCTTTTAAATACATTTACAAAACTATTTTGGAGCCTATTCTGTTTTTCTGTTTACAAATTAAAAAAAAATCTATACTATTGTTAATACTTTTAAAAACTATGTCTAGAAGAATGCTGTTTAACAAATTAACCTATTTTCCTTGAATTTACTATTTACAATATGTCAAAATTAATAGTTTTTGTGAACTTTATGAATGGTTTTGTGTATTTATTCACTAAGTCACAATTGCTCATCGGCCAGTGGCCGCCGGCGTTAATCACACTTTTCTTGAGTCTTTTATGCTTACCAGTTCCTGGTAGGGTCAGTGCTGCGATCTGATATCATCTACGAAATACGTCTCTCTCATCAGCTCATATACAAGGCGGGATGGCGCTGCTTTTCCGACTCCTGGTATCCGTTTCATAAACATAGTCTTGACTTTTTCTATTCTTATCATGTCACCGATCTTGAGTTTTTCCCAAATAATCTCTATTCCGTACGTTACTAACTACCTAGCAGTTGAGGAAATTATAGGTAAAAATTATCTGTAGTAATGTCACGAGAGGTTCGCTCGTGGATTTATCTGGGAAATTTCAGACCTCGAGTGGCATTTATTAGGACTATTTCGTGAATAAAATAAAAGTGTAAATAATATAGCCAGGGGCGGCTTTCGAAGAGGGGCTGCGGAGCTGCAGCACCCCCAGACATTTGTGGCTCTTGTCTCGTTTTATGTTGTGAAATACATTTATTATACAGTCTCTATTTAGCAGCTCGAATTTTTTTAAAAAATTTCGCTCTCAATGACATGCACGCAATCGTTAGTGAAGTCACTTTCCTCCCCTGGTGCTGCCAGAGCGAAACCAGAGACAAGGACTATGAGTGAAGCCACTTCCTCCCCTGGAGCTGCCAGTCTCATCTCGCATGCTTTGCGCGTTAGTTTTATCCCTCCTCCCTGCTACCTCTGGCCGTGAATCCAGAGTTTCCAGGCGCTGCAAAATTTGCAGCAGTTTGTCAGTAGCGCGCAGTTTTAAATACATTTTCTTTAATGTTGTGAGTATAACAAGTGCAACAATGTTTAATTCTGTGCAATATTTACAGTCTATTCAGTTCAGTACCTTAACAATTCAGGAGAAATGTGAAATTAAGTGCCCATCAGTTGAATCTCACAATGGAAAGAGCCGCTAAACATAATACAAAGGCTCGCATATTTTTTGATAATTTATCCAGTATCGCTGCTTTCGTCTCTCGATCTCCATACAGTCTGTGTTAGATTAATGTGTTTCAAAGACAATTCCATCAGCTGGGGCAACAAGATGGATTTAAAATAAGAACAGTAAATGTTGTTCATGAGAAGAAGGAGCCATTGCTAGAATGTTTTCAAACCATAATGGAATCTGAAACATCTAACATCACAATAAATGAGGCAAGCGCCCTGGTGCGTACTCTTGAATATCCTGCATTCAATTTCTGGCTCAATTATTTTTTTAATTTATTGATGTATCATGTAGATATATTATACAACCAACTACAACATCGCCAGTTAGATATTTCTAAAGTTCAAATCTGTATATAAAAAATTAAATTCACTCGCAACTGCAGGAGTTATATCAGCATCTCCGGTGTGCCGGAATTTTGTCCGCAGGATTCTTTTAAATACCAGTAAATCTAATAGAATGAGCCTGTCTCATTTAAACACAACTTGCAAGATAAGGCGCATGGAACTAATCTTTAAATAAAGTAAGTTGCTTGGTTTATTTTTGTATGCAGCCCCTCTTAATTCAATACCCACGAGCCGCCACTGAATATAGCCCTAAAATTCGATCACAAAATGTTAATAATTGTTTATTAACGAATACTTAACCTATTCAGACATTGTGAAGTTGAAATACTCGTAGATGAATATCGATTACTTCAATAAAGAAATTCGATGTTATTATTCAGTAATGCCAATTGCGAAATACAGGTTTAGCAATGTCAATTACATGTACTGCACTTTTATCTTATTATTATAACATAAATACATTTTCATTATCTGCTGAAATCATAATTTAATTTAACAGTAACAGTGGGGACAGCTATATACAGTACCAATGCTTATGTATTCACAGCGAGACATGATGCTACACAGTGAAGCCATCTCTGTATAGATAGGCCTAATTAAAACACGAATTTTATTACGCCATGCGGAAGGCAGTTTGATGAAAAGACCTTATTATTACTATGCAAGGTCATTGGGTTTGATATGCGATGATGTTACATAAATTTGAACATCTCACTTTCTATTATTGTTTCATTTCATTCACAAAATACAAATTTTATAGGCTACTTATGGGCTATGTTACCTGTGGGAGCAGGACCAATGTCAGCTGTGTCTTATTTCGACCGTTACAATCGGTGCTACACGAAAGCATTTTTTATAGCTCGACAAACACATTCTCGCTGTAGTGTGTAACGGAACTAAAGCTGCATCTACACAGTTCAATATTCCAATCGCATATGCGTGCAATCTGGGAAGAATATTGAAAAAATCAAGTTTGAAAGGTACGTTCAATTAAGATGCATAAAGATTTTGTGTCTACGTGATGCGCCGTTTTGAACGTCGTCTTCACTGCGCAAATATATTAATTAATATTAAATATCAATCTTGCATTCATTGCTTTAAAGTTGAAAGAAAAGTTTAACAGTGTAGTTGCATCTTAATGTATTCATGATCATCAATTTACGGAGAAACAGTTGGCGACAACGACTAAACAAAAGAACGACCATGCGATAAATTCATAGCGATAAATCTAGCTTGCAAAAATTATCGCAAAATGTGACTGTGATTAGTTGGAATTCAAAATTTCATTACACTTCATTGGTCGAAAATGGAATGACGTCATATGAACGAAATAGTCTGTCGAAACGGCAATCACATCAACTCTCGCGTACAACCTCAACAGCAGGCAAACGCGCTACTGTTTGAGCTACACCGATGATTGCACAAAACGATCACACAAAAAGTGTGGGATGAGTAAATAAAAAGTTGGAAATTGAAGAAGTCATTATGAGAGTGAAGACAGAATAAGAAATAGCAACCTAATAGCATGGAAACTGAACGAGAAAATATATAAACGAGAAGTTCAGCGAGAGACTAGAATTAAGATGTGATAAAGAGCGGAATAGAAAAATATGGTAATAGAATAGTAAAAACTCGCTTATAAATAAATTGCCAACTAGCTGCTAACGACTTACCCACTTCAATATGGATATTTGGCGTCTTTTTTGAGAAACTAATAAAAACAATTGACTAGTGTGCTGGATTGTGTCGGCATTTCTACTGACGTATAGCGGAAAATTGAGTCGTAACTTGCAGCCTGACTGCAGTTCGAAGTTGGAGGAACAGCGAGACAGAACTTTGCAAGGTGCCGCGCATTGATCGCGTCTCTTATAACTCTCTAATTATTCCAAGTGTTACTCGAGGGAGGATGGCAGCAGACTAGCACACGTCGTCTTTGAGACTGGCGCTCAAGTAATCACAGCGGTAGGCACTTTAATTTCATGGCCTGCTATTTAAACTACATTGCGATGATGCATATTGCCCTCTCTTCTTCATAACGCTTCCTGTTTATCCATGTTGAATCTTTCGTACACTACTTTTAACACTTGAATATAAATAATTGATTAAATGGCGATCTTACTCGTATATATTATATATATTATTTTAATGTAGCGAAGTACGTATGATATTTCCATGCAGATATTCTGCGTCATCATACGATTGAAGAGTAATGGAACCGAGAAAAATTCTCTCCGGCACCGGGATTTGAACCCGGGTTTTCAGCTCTACGTGCTGATGCTTTATCCACTAAGCCACACCGGATACCCATCTCGGTGTCGGACAGAATCGTCTCAGTTTAAGTTCGAACTCTTGGGTTCCCTCTAGTGGCCGCCCTCTGCACTACGTCATAGATGTCTATGAACATAGGACTGAAGTCCACACACATGTGCTGAGGTGCACTCGTTATGAGTGACTAGTGGAAGTATCATATTATGTACTTCGGTACATTAAAATAATATATATATGATATGCGTAAATCACTTCTTGACTTAAGACGGCACTTACTACGTCGGATCCCGGCCAACTAGTCACTCATAACGAGTGCACCTCAGCACAGTGTGTGGACTTCAGTCCTATGTTCATAGACATCTATGATGTAGTGCATAGGGAGGCCACTAGAGGGAACCCAAGAGTTGGAACTTAAACTGAGACCATTCTGTCCGACACCGAGATGGGTATCCGGTGTGGCTTAGTGGATGAAGCATCAACACGTAGAGCTGAAAACCCGGGTTCAAATCCCGGTGCCGGAGAGAATTTTTCTCCGTTCCATTATTCTTTCATCGTATGATCTTACTCGTGTTAATTATGTAGGCATGTGCGGCTTACAGCTGTTTCGGTGCTACTTGACACCATCCTCAGAGCCTTCTGTGTCTCGGCGCCATCTCAACTTCGCTGCCTGTTGTGTTGGTGCATTCGTGTGATGAAGAGTTGTGTCAAATAGTGTGTGTGTTCTGAAATTGATCTATGTGTTGAGAATTTGATTAGGGTGTATTTTAGTGTGTCTGTATATTTCATATTGTTCTAGTGTGTTGAGTGAACACAATCAAATGCATAGCACAAGAAAATGGTTACAACCCAAACATAATAGACAACATCATAAGGAAGACAAAACAAAAACTCAACAAACACAAAACACAGCACAAACACAAGAACACAAGAAATACATCACACTAACATACGAAAACAAAAACACACACAAGATCGCATCCTCATTCAGAAAACAGAAATACAACATAGCATACAGAACAGAAAACACACTACAAATACATCTCAACACACAGACAACACAAACAAATAAATACAACCACACAGGCGTATACAAGCTCACATGCAATAGTTGCGACAGTTTCTACATTGGACAGACAGGCAGATCATTCCAAACACGCTACAAAGAACACATTAAAGCAACAACCAGAGGACACAATACATCTACATATGCCGAACACATAACCAATGGTAACCACACATACAATAACATAAATACAGACATGGAAATCCTACACATACAACCCAAAAACCAAAACCTCAACACACTAGAACAATATGAAACATACAGATACACTAAAACATACCCTAATCAAATTCTCAACACACAGATCAATTTCAGATCACACACACTATTTGACACAACTCTTCATCACACGAACGCACCCACACAACAGACAATGAAGTTGAGATGGCGCCGAGACACAGAAGACTCTGAGGATGATGTCAAGTAGCACCGAAACAGCTGTAAGCCGCACGTACATAATTAACACGAGTAAGATCGCCATTTAATCAATTATTTGCTTTCTATTTATTTGTCCTTATCTTTCTTTATTCTTCCATATCTCAACCCTGTCCAAACTTTCTTTAAATTCTCTTCTTTGCTTTTACTTACTTTCTTCTTCTACTTAATTTCCCATCCTTCAGTTCCTTTCTTGCCCGTTTTCTTATTTATTTTATTCCTTCAGTTCTTTATTTTGTCAGTTTCCTTCTGTCCTACTGCATTCCATATTTGCCTTCTCTTTTACTCTATCCTTTAATTCCTACTTTCTTCCCTCACGTTTTCTCATTTTTCTGAATTATCTTTCAGATTTTTCTTCCTCATTTTGCTAGTCTTGTCTTTGTATTAGAATTTATTTTTTTTATTACTTTAAGTGTAATAATTTAAGTTTATAGTTAATACAAAGTGTTCGCTTTCATAATGTAGATCGACCGGGTGGCGCGCGTCCGGAACGAAGGCCATGCAACACACGCCAACAGTCTCTCGCACTTTCGGCCGTCCAGTTCAGTTTCTCAGTAGAAGTGGTTGTGTTCACGATAGACTGCGTGTTATTCTTCTGATTGTGTTATGTTGATGTTAGATTCCATCTTATTATTACTTTTATTATTACTTACTTACAAATGGCTTTTAAGGAACCCGCAGGTTCATTGCCACTCTCACATAAGCCCGCCATCGGTCGCTATCCTGAGCAAGATTAATCCAGTCTCTATCACCATATCCCATCTCCCTGAAATCCATTTTAATATTATCTTCCCATCTACATCTCGGCCTCTCCAAAGATTTTTTTCTCTCCGGCCTCCCAACTAACATTCTATAAGCATTTCTGGATTCACTCATACGTGGTACATGCCCCGTCCATCTCAAACGTCTGGATTTAATGTTCCTAATTATGTCAGGTGAAGAATACAATGCCTGCAGTTCTACGTTGTGTAACATTCTCCATTCTTCTGTAACTTCATCCCTCTTAGTCCCAAATATTTTCCTAAGCACCTTATTCTGAAAAACCCTTAATGTCTGTTCCTCTCTCAAAGTGAAAGTCCAAGTTTCACAACCATAAAGAACAACCGGTAATATAACTGTTTTATATATTCTAACTTTCAGATTTTTTGACAGCAGACTAGATGACAAAAGCTTCTCAACAGAATAATAACACGTATTCCCATATTTATTCTGCGTCTAATTTCCTCCCGAGCGTCATTTATATTCATTACTATTGCTCCAAGATATTTGAATTTTTCCACCTGTTCGAAGGATAAATCTCCAATTTTTATATTTCCATTTCGTACAATATTCTTGTCACGAGACGTAAATTAAATTATTAAACCACAAGTTTCAATTTTATCTATATTGTTAACTAGTCGTACAAACTTTACAAACTGATGCAAAAAATCAGCTGTTCCGGGGCTTACCGATCGGGAAAATTAGGAGGTGTTGATGTGGATGTTGGTGATAGTCAATAGTGAGGATGATGCTACAGGATAATGTCAAGCTAGAAAATTTGTCGAATTTGTAACTGTGAAGACAAAGAGGTTTATTATTTATGTTTACAGTAAAAGAGAGGGAGGCATGAGCACATTAACAACAAAGATAATATTATAAACTGGATTTTACGGATTATGAGCCTACATTGTATCTTCATATAAACTAGTTCGCTTTATGTTGCTATCGTATCATCAAAATATATTAAATTATTTTCGTCATGATCAAAAGCTGGAACGTCGTACTGCTACTCATGCACATCAATCACGAGTACTTATTATTAGCATCATCATCATCATTATCATCATAAAGAGAAGGAACTGGAAGCTTTTGATGTGGATATGGAGAAGAATGGAAGAAGATGGATAGAATAAGAAATGAAGTGTGCTAGGAATACTGGGTGAAGAAAGAATGGTGCTGAACCTGATCAGGAAGAGGAAAAGCAATTGGCTGGGTCACTGGTTGAGAAGAAACCGTCTACTGAAGAATGCACTGGAACCAATGATGAACTGGAGAAAAGTTTGAGGCAGAAGAAGATATGAGATGATAAGATATGTGGATCATATGCGGAGACTAAGAGGAAGGCAGGAAATGGGAAAGATTGGAGAAGCCAATTAATTTGGTTGTAAGACAGCACAGAAAACTGTACAAAAATATTATACAAGTCAACTTTAGTCAGTATTCTTAGCGACGCGAAGCTGGCGCCTTAGAAGGTATAGAAATCTGTCTATTAAACAGAATCTCTGTAATGTGGAACTGCACTTGTGGGGATTTCTAAGGGAGATGTTCCCGTCTGGAAGTGAAGGCGAAGTTGATCTGAAAGTTGGATAGATCTTCGCGACTGTGATAACAACCAGGACATTCGACAACAAAATTTCTCTCAAAGTTCGTTCATTTGATTAATGAGCGCAGAATTCTACTCGTTTGTTCCAGACATGTCGAGATGAAACATGTTACAAGTTACTTTTCTTTTGCCCTGATGAAAGATTTCTTCCAGAAGTTCTGCTGTCTGTGCATTAAAAGTCACAACTGAACAACAAGTTTATAACAATCTAACTCTTGCGTGCAAACTGTGAATTTAATAATCAAAAAGTTATGTACATTTTGCGAGAATATTTATTGCACATGAAAGTGATTAAAATGTATTATTCATGAAGTTCTTTCTATAGAATAACTTTCGGAAAAACATACCTTGGCCACGATGCTGACCCCACAGACTTACGAGACCGAATCACATCTTGAAATGAGAAATTCGTGGAAAATAATTCGAAACGGTGAGAATTTAACGATATATTCCTTATTTTATTACCGAATTGTTACTAATTTCTTCTTGTAACACGATTTTACTAGTCTTCACATGTCGATCAATAGAAATATTCGTTTGGTCTGAGTAGATGAAACTGACCGACTGACTGACTTACGTGATCGAACATGCTGATACGACCGATTGATCGAAATTCTTGACACAATTTATCGAAATTGTTAACGCAACCTATAGAAATTATCGGAACAACCTATCGAAACTGTGGGTACTATCGGTCGAAATTTTCCGAATGACAATCGAAAGGACCGATGTAAACTAAAGCCAAACTTTATCGAATAGACCGATCAGAAACTACTAGTATGACCGATTGGTCGAAACCACCGTTACGACCGAATGATCGAAACTGCTGGTACGACCAATTAATCAAAACTGCTGGTACGATCAATTGATCAAAACTGATTGCTCGAAACAGTCGATACGACTGAATGATCAGAATTGTCGGCACGACCAATTGATCGAAACAGTCGATACAACTGATTTCTCGAGACTGTCGGTATGACAGATTGATCGAAACTGTCGACACGACCAAATGATCGAAACAGTCGACCTATTGATCGAAACAGTCGATACGATCTATTGATCGAAACTTTTTACGACCGGATGATAGAAACAGTCGGTACGACCGATTGACCGAAATAGTCGGTACGATCGATTGATCGAAGCTGTCGATATGACATGGATCAGAACTGTTAGTACGACAGATTGATCGAAACAGTCTGTAAGACCAATTAATCGAAACAGTTGGTACGACCAGTTTATCGAAACAGTTGGTAGGCTACGACCAGTTTATCGAAACAGTCGGAATGACAAATGTTTGAACGACGATCGAAATGGCCGATGTAAACTACAGACAAGATTAATCGAATCAATCGGTCAGAAGTGCCAGAAAGACCAATCGAAACTGCCGGTACGATCATTAATTGAAAATACCGACCGATTGACCGAAAATACCGGTACGACCGATTGATCGAAATTGTCAATTAATGTGACTTGTCGAAACTTTCGAACGTCCTATCGAAGCTGCCGGATCAACCGATTGAAATTTTCCCAAAGACGCGCGACGACCGAAACGACAGGCATGACCGTTGTAAAGTACGAAGATCAATTGAATCCAACGATCAGAACTACAGGCAAGAGTGCGAGGGTCTCACAGATTAGTAGAACAACCGATCAAAATGATATTAGAGTATTCCTAATTTGTGTTGAAAAGATGTAAACAAAGATGACAAGTAACAAAGTGCGAGTAAAAGCGTAGTTCACACAGGTCTGCCCTGCAAACAAAACAGTCTGTAGTAGGGAGTGGAATGCGTGGTCCATACACACGAAATTGGTATCTTGTGGAACGCACTGGATCAGAGAAAGGCAATGGAGGAGTCCAGAAAGATATGCTACACAGATGTAAAATGTTTTCGTCTGCTCTGAAGAATGCTGAAAAATTATGAACAAAAATTTTCAGAGTACAAAAAGGGTATAAAACTAAGTATTTTAAGAATAGGAACGAAGTGTCCCAGATTCTTCATTAAGGAGCTACATACGTTAACAAACTTGAATCAGATGTCAAGAAAACTTAATTTTACATATTACATGGATTTAATGTACATGCCTTAGTGCGGTACATGTTTAAATTGAGCCCCATTAAGTAAACGTGACGCAGTAACGATTGAAGCGTTCTCTCAAAGATTTCAAAATGTTAATAGAGCTCAATTTGAACATATATTAAGGTACGTTGTACATCAAAACCATATAGTATGTAAAATTAAGTAAGTTTTCTTCGCATTTAACTCAGGCATGTTAATAAATGTAGCATCTTAATGAAGCATCTGAAATACCTTGCTCTTGTTCTTAAAATATTTAGTTTGGTACCCTCTTTGTGCTCCGAAAGTTTGTGTGTATAGTTTACCAACACCCTGTAGCCATATCTTGATATAGGTTTGCACGATGGATTTCAGCCGACTAATCGAAACTGATGAAGTGATTATCAGAGTACACGGGTCAACGCCATAGCTCATAGGCTAGCGACCTGGAAGCTGTATAGGGGCATTGCTTCGAATCCCGCTTGAGCTAAATATCAGGTTAGGTTTTTCCGAGTTTCTTTCCAACTCCTAGACGAATGTCAGGAGCGTCACTTATGCTAAATAATAATGCAACTCATAGGCCTACACCGCTACTAAGTAACCTATACACATAACGCACGAAAGAATTAAGTAAACATACTTCACGTCTAATCCAGTGTTGCCAACTCAGAATTTCATTTACCGCTGCACAAGCTTAAAAAAACGCTAAACTGTAGTTTAAAAACTCCAGATTTTTCTTAATACATCACTTCCAAATTCGAAATACAAACTATACATCTTAGGGCAATGCATAAGTGCAACAACATTTTTCAAGTCTTCTCAGTCCTGCTCGAATGGTCAAAATTGTATTTAGCTTGGGATTTTCCATCCTGTTTCTGTGCTTTTTCGTAAGATTCATCTGGTTAAATAGCCCCTCAACCTCTGCATTTGACAGTGGTAGGATAAGGAAGTAAAATGCCAGTTCAGCTAGCTCTCTGAAGGAATGGTCACCACATGCATCACTGAAAATTACAACCTAAAATTTGGAATGAACCATAATGAGATTTAAAATTAGAAAAAAAAAAAAAAAAAAAAACTTTGGAAACTGAAATAACATTCACCTCTGCCCAGAAGCGTGTGCTGTTGGAAACATTTTTTCAATTCCCAAAGTATATATGTATATATATATATATATATATACACATATATATACATATATATATATATATATATATATATCTCCAAAATTGAATGAAGTAGATTAAGAATATACTGGATACTTCGGAAATAATCAAATCACAGTCGGTTTGAAATCTGATTTCACATCGAGCTGGAGACGTGCCTGGCAACAATGAGTTTGGTTTAAAGTTTTAAGTGTGTCTGTGTTACATAAACTATAATGCGAAATGAAAAATTAAATAATAATTCAGTTCATTATCTTTCTCTTTATGATTAAATACATCAATTCATTTACAAAAACAGTGCATACACTAGATTAAGAGTTTAATGAATGCGGCATATCTTATTTCTATAACAACAATGAATGAGGCAGGAAATGGACGTGGTTACATCAAATCGAGTTAACTTTTATTTATTTGTCTAATGGCTAGTACATGATATTTACTATCATAGACTGAGGGAAAAACAAGAAAGTGGTGAACAAAACTATGGATTAAGTAATTAAAAACATTCGGGCTCTGGCTTCCCAGTAGCGGTCGACTTCCTTGGAGGATTTCAGAGCAGGGCATTTTGCAAGATCTTGTCTATCCATGTCTTCCTGTTGATGGCACAAAATGCAGGATACTGATGGAAGGATGCCAAGACGATTGAGGTGTTTACCCAGGATGTCATGTTCAGTGTTAAGACGAAAGCTTGCAACTGCCAGTCTTCTGGGTTCAGGAGGTATATCCTTCAGTAATTTCCTACGTTGTTGCGAAATGTTTATGTCCAGTTCTTGTTGGTGATTATTTTTTTGTAGTTGCTTGATATATTGTTTTACTGAGCTAAATAACAAAGGTTTCCGTGGATTTATTTTGAGATTGGCACCCTTCTTAGCTAATGTGTCAGCCTGTTCATTCCCATGTAGATTACAATGTCCTGCGATCCATTGTAACACAACTGTTTTGCCACGTTCTTTTAAATTTGAAAGTATTTTTTGACAATTATTAATTTGTTCTGTGTAGGGGTGGCCAGTTTTATTTATGGACAAAATGGCTGCTTTTGAGTCTGAGAGGATGACGGCGTTTGTGAATTTATCCATATGGAATAAAAGTTGATTTAAGGCAACGTGTATAGCTTCAATTTCTCCATCATAGGCACATAGATTATAACCAACTGGAAGATAGAAGCAAAATAGATTACTAAAAATACCAGCTCCTACATTTCCTTGAGGGTCTGTTTTCGAGCCATCGGTATAAATTCTTATCCAATAGTCTTCCGGATATCTGATGTTGACGGTTTCAAGGGCCAATTGTTTTAAATTTTCTTTACTGTGTTGATTTTTGGTGATTTGTTCCAGGAGGTCTATTTCTGATTGAATTATATCTATCTGAAGTGGGTTTTGTGGAAGCATTAGAGGTTGAAGGAGATTGGGTATATCGAGTTCTTCTTTTAGTTTCTCTGCATATTGGATGAATCCGTGTTGCGTTTTCAGATACCTTTCTGTGTTAAGGTATGTGGACCAGTAGTATCGAGTTAACATAAAACGTTAATATTTTACACTCGCACAATGAGAAAGTATGATAATACCAAACTAAACTCTGGTTTATGATTAACTAACATTGTTGTCCGCAAGTACATATAACATCTTTACAAAAAAAAAAACTTAAAAATTTCTTCTCCCTCTGCCAGAATCACCAAAAAACTCCAAATAAATAGCTAGCCGCTGACGGTAAAATTCTGTAGCTGACCATAGTCCTGAAAACACCAGATTTAGCTACAAAACCGCTGACTTGGCAACACTGCGGTGATCAACAATAACAATCCAGGTTGTCAGGTGACGATAGAAAACAAAAGATATGAAACAAATGAATGAGATATATAAACAATTGATTACTATTTTAAATTTGAATATCGTAATATTATTATAGGGGTGTCAATTGACATTTCAAGGGGCGAAGGTCGGCGAGGGGGTGCAATCTAAAATGTAAGTAACACTGGTTTTAAACTTCTCCCGCAATATAAAAATTGACGTGTTTTTTTTTTTTGTTTAAATTAAATTTAATTGAAGTAAATGGTTAATTAGACCGGGAAGTTTTGAAATGAAAACTCTGTGTATGTCTCACATTAACGGCTGTCATGGATCACGCGACCAAGTAAAAGCTGGACTTCCGCAGAGATTTATTACTTAACCGCTTCTGTCTGTGACGTGTTATTAACTTCCTCGATTTAATAAAGTTTGGT
This sequence comes from Periplaneta americana, assembly GCF_040183065.1. Lineage (NCBI taxonomy): Eukaryota > Metazoa > Arthropoda > Insecta > Blattodea > Blattidae > Periplaneta > Periplaneta americana. The sequence goes on along the minus strand of NC_091122.1, from coordinate 154,132,929 downwards.
TATAAATTTCGCGTTCCCATGCAGTTTCAGTCATGAAAACAAATGAAAATCGGACTCGCTGAAGACAATGGAACGTCGGCTCAATAACGGCGTCACAAATTGATGTCATCCTGTTGTACCGAAGATTATCCGGATAAATTCGTCCACATGAATAAACACCATAAAGAAATAAATGGATAGTTGTACCACGCAATTAGTTAGTACGGATCTAGTTGTGGAACATCCGTCAGGCTATAATATCACTGTTAAATAACAATGGACGCACTAGTAATCAAAAGCTGGCGCATCGAATTTCCACACGGCAGATCAGAGTTTAAATCCCGAATAAGAACAAGCCATAACATAAAGATATCGAATATTCAAGAAGTCTATGCATTAAATTTAGAGGGTGATATAAGAGGCCAAAACAAATACATTTTGTCAGACAACTTAGGGTCGACGTTGAGCCGTTAACCCGCTAGACGGCGTTAGAATCAGGAATGTTGTTTGTTCAAAACTGGTGCTCTGGTTCGTCCCATCTTCCTTCCAGTTCGTCTCAACTGCAATACCTACTTATACCTTCTTCAGTGAATTCTTTCCCCTTAACTGATGGAGGTTCTCTTAGTGGTAAGGTCATCCAGCATAGAAGTAATAACCAGAGGGCGGATTTACACTAAAATTAGTGAATATATGCATTTATGTAGTAAAAACGTTGGAAATATGCTCTAAAAATTGAGAAATATGCACCAAAAAAGTGTTGACCTCCAATGAAATTCACAATTTCCTCAAATTTATTCAAGTAATAGATGTAATGAACTATTGATAAAAATGGAATGATGTTATTCTTTCATTGTATTTATTTGGTAATTAAATTATATTTAGGCCTACTTACATAATTCTCATTAGTCATGTGCTTATGTCATTAATCATTATATTCATTATATCAAATATCATTAGCCAATCACTTCATGATTATTTGACCAATTGTTTTTACTACATTACGCAACTAAATATTTCTCCAAATATTCTGGCAAAAAAAAAAGGATTAAACTTACTGTATATGTTATAGGCTAACAAAAATATTTACTGCAGAGTTATATTGATATTACTTACTTACTGGCTTTTAAGGAACCCGGAGGTTCATTGCCGCCCTCACATAAGCCCGCCATTGGACCCTATCCTGAGCAAGATTAATCCAGTCTCTACCAACATACCCCACCTCCCTCAAATCCATTTTAATATTATCTTCCCATCTACGTCTCGGCCTCCCTAAAGGTCTTTTTCCCTCCGGCCTCCCAACTAACACTCTATATGCATTTCTGGATTCGCCCATACGTGCTACATGCCCTGCCCATCTCAAACATCTGGATTTAATGTTCCTAATTATGTCAGGTGAAGAATATATTGATAGTATTATAATTTATAATATAAGAAATGTATATAATATATTGAACTCACATTTTATCACAGGCTTGGCAGAGGACAATTTATTTTTCCATCCGTTGATAATGTAGAATTCCCCTCATTCCACTGTTTAAGGAAATAGCCTATGGTTTGCTACTTTTCTCCTACATTATGTCTGTTCACTGTTTAAGGAAATAGCCTATGTTTTGCTACTTTTCTCCTACATTATGTCTGTTCACTGTTTAAGGAAATAGCCTATGTTTTGCTACTTTTCTCCTACATTATGTCTGTTCACTGTTTAAGGAAATAGCCTATGTTTTGCTACTTTTCTCCTACATTATGTCTGTTCACTGTTTAAGGAAATAGCCTATGTTTTGCTAATTTTCTCCTACATTATGTCTGTTCACTGTTTAAGGAAATAGCCTATGTTTTGCTACTTTTCTCCTACATTATGTCTGTTCACTGTTTAAGGAAATAGCCTATGTTTTGCTACTTTTCTCCTACATTATGTCTGTTCACTGTTTAAGGAAATAGCCTATGTTTTGCTACTTTTCCCCTACATTATGTCTGTTCACTGTTTAAGGAAATAGCCTATGTTTTGCTACTTTTCCCCTACATTATGTCTGTTCACTGTTTAAGGAAATAGCCTATGTTTTGCTAATTTTCTCCTACATTATGTCTGTTCACTGTTTAAGGAAATAGCCTATGTTTTGCTACTTTTCTCCTACATTATGTCTGTTCACTGTTTAAGGAAATAGCCTATGTTTTGCTACTTTTCCCCTACATTATGTCTGTTCACTGTTTAAGGAAATAGCCTATGTTTTGCTACTTTTCCTCTACATTATGTCTGTTCACTGTTTAAGGAAATAGCCTATGTTTTGCTACTTTTCTCCTACATTATGTCTGTTCACTGTTTAAGGAAATAGCCTATGTTTTGCTACTTTTCTCCTACATTATGTCTGTTCACTCACACTTACAAAATGACACTGATCAAGAAACTGGCAAGAATTTAAACTATAAAGAAAGAAACATTTAAGTTAAAAGGCGAGTTCCGACCAGCAATAAACTGTCCACTGTTGGAAGCACGTTCTTGGTGCTTTCCCTTGCTTCATCAGTTTTGCTTACTGACTTGTAAAGATTTATAACTGTGGAGCATTGTCTCTACGGCGCTGTTTCACACACAAAGAAATGCCGGTTTGGGTGTGAAAATAGTGAATTGTCTTGAAAATTAAACTTGTTTTCAGTTTTATTCTCACACTTATGGAACAATTTTAAAATTTCAACCATTACGAATGATTGTCGTTGCATTGGAATAGAGGGTTTCAAACAATGAACAGTTAGGGCCCATTCACAATGAAAATTAACCATAACCGTAACATAAATACAAAAGTTTGCGGTCAGGTTACCAAATGGGATCATTCACAATCATTCACATAAACACTGACATTAACATTGCCGTTAGACGTTAACATGAAAGTTTGCAAACTCCAAACTTTCACGCTTATGCTTACGTGATTTGCAAACAGTTCACAATCGTGGAGCGCTGAAGTATACGACAGAATATGAAAAATGACGTAGTTGTTATGTTTCTATGGTTACCAAGTATCTTTGCCGTTATGTTTATGTTCCCATCATAAATGTTCTTTTATTTAGCGTAACGTTTACATTTTTAAGTTAACGCTTACGTTATGTTTAATTTTCATTGTGATTGAGCCTTTAATATTTAAATGTAGGGTTGAGACGTCATTAATTAATAATGATCTTCGGGTAAAAAGTGTAATATATGGATCCACATGCAAATATTTGAGAAATATGCACTAACCCCCTGAATATGCATGCATTTACGAGGATATGCACTATGAAACTTCCCCATAGCATTAAACACATTCCTCTCATACATGCATATTTTTAACCTTCAAGAAATAAAACATTCAAATATGCCAAAATCCGCCCTCTAGTAATAACTAAAGAAGCCACACTTACATAACAAATTATCGATCACTATCGATTAGTAGGAGTCAGGTGTCTTTGAACGACAGTGTACACTATTACTTCCTGTTTCGTATATTCAGGAACTAGAAACTAGTAGGGTAAAGTTGTCTAATGCCGTGATACCCCTAATTCCGTGATACGTTTTTTCACTGACTATCACGGAATTGAGTATCTTGCTATGAAGTTCACCGATGTCTCAAAAGTAGCTGAAAAATACAATTTTTCGAGAAAGATGTTTGGCGCTATGATCGAAGGCAAAGCTTTGACTGACATTCAGTTTTAAAAAAGTATCACGGGATTAGGGGTATATCACGGCATTACGCAACTTTACCCTACATAACCTTTCGCATGCACACTGTAAGTCGCGACGCTGTTATTCCCGACGTGACTCCTCCTCCTCTTCGCTTACGTCTTAGGAAGTCAAGGCTCTATTAAGTCCAGGTAGGTAGTATCGTTCGCCATTTTTGTTCTTTCGTTGCCGAGCTACCAGGCGAGGGATCTATTTGCCACACCGTTAAACATTATCATGTCGTATCTCCTATTATAATAAATCAAACGCACTGTAATTCAGCAAATAATTGAGCTGCAAATAACGTCCTCATGTGCTTTCTGCGAACGCCAACGAAAGAGCCAAAATGGCGGGCGATTATATTAACAAGGGAAGTATCACACCCCACATGCCGAAACTTACCCCGAAACTTTGGTGACATAACCGATGTACTATGAGAAGGCCACGTGAAAAATATTAGTTGCCTGTTTCCACTGCAAGGCCCCGAAATAAACCCCGGAATTTTGCATGTAAGTAATAGGGAAATGGATACTAGTCGCTACTAGTTGGAATGGACAGCCCTTCCTGTGTGCAAGCCAGTGGAGCGGTGGGTGGCAATCAACAGCGAACAGACGTACGTGAGTCAAGGTCAGTAATACAAGCGGACAACTACAGGGTTATAGGTCTCGCAAGGACGGAATACCGACGGAAGGAATGCGAATCAAACACTGCGATAAGGAAGAGCGGGCGACAGGAAAGGTCACGAGATAACTTTAATGATATTCAAGATCAGTGTGACAATGAAGTGTTTATTCGTTGTGCATGGTGCCGAAAAGAATTGTGTTTTAAACATTCAATCGATGCCAGTCACTTCTGTTCTTGTTTAAACTTCATTGAGAAGATGGGACGCGAGAGAGTTTACTCCATTTCACACACGCTCTCCACTCCGCTCGCCAGTGAGGTATGGATGTCCAGCTGCGCCGCGTTATCGTCTGGCCACAGAAGGATTCCAGCTTCGATTTCGGGGCCTTGCAGTGGAAACAGGCAGCTAATGTTTTGCACGTGGTCTTCTCGTAGCACATCGGTTATGTCACCAAAGTTTCGAGGTAGGTTTCGGCATGTGGGGTATGATACTTCCCTTGTGAGTATTTATCCAGCCTTAGGAAATGCATGACGTCTTCTTCAGCGAATTACAAGACGCACACGTTTAAATATAGCCGACCTGCAACGTGATTGGCTGCCGGAAATTAGAGCGACGGGACTATAGATGAGTGGAAAGTTCCAAGTCGAGAATACACGAATCTATCAATTTAATTTCACTGTACAGTAAATATTATTTAAGTCAATGGTAGCGATATCGGCAGAGAAATGCTCACTCACTCCCAACGAGTTTGTATTAATGTCCAGGACACGTAATGGTAAAATAAGCAAAGTTTTGTTACAATAGAATTACTCATTAAAAAATCTTTAAACCGTTGTATCGACTAAAAACAGATTAACATTTCTGCGGTCAGAATAATGCGTCGTTCCACAACCGCATGCATTAAACCGTGGCCAAATCGCGATATTACGCAGATACAAAAACAAATGCTTCATCTGAAGCGCGTAGCATAAAGGCTAATTATTTCTGCTTTCGTTGCATAGATGTGGAATTATGTTAAAGTATGAAACACATGCAGTGAATTTTAAAGCTCTATACTTCAAATGATTATACGTTGTTTCACAACTATAGTAACAGTAGTAATATCGGAATAATAAGCATATATAGAGGTGAACCTGCCTGGAGAGAAATAAAAAATAGGTTGCAGCCGCCAAATTACTCTTCAAGGAACGACCACTCAAATAAATTGAGGGGAAAGAAGACAGAGGACGGACACTGGAAAGTTTTCTTTTCTCAATCGTACTATCAGGGACTGGAATGCTTTACCTGCAGACTTACTAAAGGCTTTACCAATAACCAAAACTGTATTTAAAAACAGGTTTAAGGACTTTACTAATAGACGGTAGTATATTATACACACTATTTAAAGGGTGTAATTGATATTTTGTTATTTGAAGTGTTGTATCAGTGAGGAAATGTGTTGTCAGTGAAGTGTGTTGCGTAAGTGAAGTGTGTGTGTGTCAGTGAAGTCTGTTGTGTAAGTGAAGTGTGTTTGTGTCAGTGAAATTCTGTAGTTCATAGTGGCTGTGCAAAGTATTTGAACAGTGAAATGGTTTTGAAGTGTTAGTGAAATCAGGATAGAATCAGTGCAGTGAGTGAGTTGACAGCGAAATAAGTGTAGTGCCGAAAGGTACTTGTGCAAGTATGAACCTGTCACACTCGTGGGTCTTAGTTCGAACTTAGGGTTAAGATACAAATTATATTTACTTTAAATGCTATTTTAAGTGATCGTGCTTCATTTAATTTAGCATGCTCCTTGTTGTTATTATTATTATTATTATTATTATTATTACTTATTAATTATTAATGTTTTTATTAGTTGTGTTTGTTATTAATTGTCATTATTGAGTGTAATTAGTTACCACTGCCACCGGGTATATACGCATTGTGATATTTTGTTATTTGAAGTGTTGTATCAGTGAGGAAGTGTGCTGTGTCAGTGAAGTGTGAAGTATGTAGTGTCAGTGAAGTCTGTTGTGTAAGTGAAGTGTGTTTGTGTCAGTGAAGTTCTATAGTTCATAGTGGCTGTGCAAAGTATTTGAACAGTGAAATGGTTTTGAAGTGTTAGTGAAATCAGGATAGTACCAGTGCAGTGAGTGAGTTGACAGCGAAATAAGTGTATTGCCGAAAGGTACTTGTGCAGGTATGAATCTATCACACTCGTGGGTCTTTGTTCGAACTTAGGGTTAAGATACAAATTCGATTTACTTTAAATGCTTTTTTAAGTGATCGTGCTTCATTTAATTTAGCATGCTCCTTGTTATTATTATTATTATTATTATTATTATTATTATTATTATTATTATTATTAATGTTTTTTATTAGTTGTGTTTATTATTATTATTGTCGTTATTGAGTGTAATTAGTTACCACTGCCACCGGGTATATACCCATTATGATATTTTGTTATTTGAAGTGTTGTATCAGTGAGGAAATGTGTTGTTTCAGTGAAGTGTGAAGTGTGTAGTGTCAGTGAAGTCTGTTGTGTAAGTGAAGTGCGTTTGTGTCAGTGAAGTTCTATAGTTCATAGTGGCTGTGCAAAGTATTTGAACAGTGAAATGGTTTTGAAGTGTTAGTGAAATCAGGATAGTGCCAGTGCAGTGAGTGAGTTGATAGCAAATAAGTGTAGTGCCGAAAGGTACAGAGCGTTCGCTTACGGGTGAGGCCAGGAAAGCGGCATGTACCGATACGCCGCTTTGTGCGCGCAGTTGTTGAGACACGCTCGACAATCAAGGACATCAAGTTATCAGTTGTGAGCCAGCTGTTGCAGTATTTAACACGTACAATGCAGTTTCTTGACACAGTTGCTTAAATATTCAGCGTGTGTGTAAAATTAGTTAACAATGCAAAACGCAAAATTCAGGCTGGAACAGAGAGTTTTTATGTATGCTGCATATGTGAAAACAGAGTCATGTAGAGAGGTGCGTAGGCAATTTGAAGTGAAATATTCGGGTGCTCCAATTCAGGGTAGAGAAACTGTTAGACGTCTTGTTAACAAATTAAGGACAACAGGGTCGATAAATGCTACAATTCCTAAGCGAAAACAAAGAGTACTGAAGGAAGAAACAATTGATTAAATCAGTGCATCATATATACGCTCTCCTAATAAATCTCTAAGACGTGTTTCACAGGAAGTTAGTGTTTCAAAAACATCAGTCTTTACTGCTACTAAACTTTTAAAATTAAAACCCTACAGAGTATAGTATAGAAAACGGAAGCTTACGGATAGACGATTCCCGCAAGCGACACCGCAGGCAGGCCGCTTTCCTGGCCCCACTCGTAGTCGAACGCAGGTATGAATCTATCACACTCGTGAGTCTTAGTTCGAACTTAGGGTTAAGATACAAATTAGATTTACTTTAAATGCTATTTAAGTGATCGTGCTTCATTTAATTTAGCATGCTCCTTGTTATTGTTATTATTATTATTATTATTATTATTATTATTATTATTATTATTATTATTATTATTATTATTAATGTTTTTGTTAGTTGTGTTTATTATTAATTGTCATTATTGAGGGTAATTAGTTACCACTGCCACCGGTGTGGCAGTGTGAATAAATACATACTCATACATACGAAAGTAGCATGCGCATAAAAGCATAACTTCTGTACACAGACGGTGACACGGCACGAAATGCATTTCTGTTGTTACAATAGAACACGCGGCTTCCCTTCGCAGGTGGCGGAGTTACAGGAAGCAGCCGTTATTCGTCGCTGTAGCATCACCTTGCTGTGACGTTGGTAATAGCGGGATTTGCATCGATTTGTCGCCTTGACTGACACGTCATTTACGTTTGTGGGGTTATGATTTCCGTGCAGCTGGATATTCATTGTGCCTTCAGGTAACCGTCGACTACACGACTCTTCCGAACTCATTTTGCATCGCAACTTTAAATATAGAGAAATGCTGAGTGAAATAAACTCACAGCACTACGAGCCCAGGAATGTAGTACAGCACTTAAGACACTAACACTCTTCATCTACAGGAATTGTCTTAAATGTCTTGCTCCATTAGATATATAGATAGATTTATTCGTTCCTTAATATTCTTACATTTGCTTTATATCATAGAATAAAGAACATGTCCAATTCTTACGTTTAACAATAAAATGCAAATATGAAATATATACAGAATTAATACCTTAATAACAATAATATTTTATACACTGTAATATATTTACCATTAATAGTATTATAATATTTACACAGTACTGTGAAATGTCAAGAATTCATCTACAGAATAGGAAGTGTGAGATATTAAGTAATTTTTTAGTTTTACCTTAAATAATGCAGGGTTTTGGCTATGATTCTTAATGTCTTCAGGAAGACTATTGAACATTTTTATCGCCATGTAACGTACTCCCCTTTGAAAACATGATAAATTTGATGATGGCGTACTGTATGGCTGAGTTAGTTAGAAAATTTTCTTTATTACATAAGAGGAAATTTATTGTAGAGTATATGTATTGATTTGTTAAGGTTAGAATCTCTAATTTTTTTTTAAATTATCTACATGATTCTCTAGCCTTTGCTCCAACTATTATTTTAATGGCTCTTTTTTGTAATAAGAATATATTTTTACTATCTGCAGAATTTCCCCAAAATATTATTCCGTAGGACATAATGGAATGAAAATAGGCAAAATATATTGTCTTTAAGATACTGCTGTTTAGAAATTGTTGCAACGACCTAATTGCGAAGCATGCTGAGCTAAGTTTGGGGGTTATTTCTTTGATATGATTTTTCCAATTTATTGTATTATTAATATGCAAACCAAGAAATTTGGTTGTTGATGTTTCTAGTAGAGGTATATTGTTGATAGTTCTACAGGTTTAAGCATTACTTGTACTCTTTTCCTTCTTGAGATTTTTTATTGTTTCGTCTTTTTCTTGTTTGCGCATTACTTTTCTTTCCCCGTTTCGCATTTCAGCGTTGCATTTTCCTCGTTGCGCTTTTTCTTGTGCTGTTTTTATAGAGGCTAGTATACTTCCCTCGTATGTTTTTGCTTGTAGTTTTCCTAGCTTCTTCCTCGCTGCACCTTTTCTTGTGCTGTTTTTATAGAGGCTAGTATACTTCCCTCGTATGTTTTTGCTTGTAGTTTTCCTAGCTTCTTCCTCGCTGCACCTTTTCTTGTGCTGTTTTTATAGAGGCTAGTATACTTCCCTCGTATGTTTTTGCTTGTAGTTTTCCTAGCTTCTTCCTCGCTGCACCTTTTCTTGTGCTATTTTTCTAGAGGCTAGTATACTTCCCTCGTATGTTTTTGCTTGTAGTTTTCCTACCTTTTTCCTCGCTGCACCTTTTCTTGTTCTGCTTTTTATTTTCTTCCCTGGTATAATATTATTTTGGCTGTTGTGATTGTTCTAGTTACTTTTTTGCTTGTGATTTTCGTAGTTCATATTTTCTGCGTTGTGTTTTTTTCTCGTTGCGTCTTTTGTTGCACTGTATAATATAATTGAAGGGTTCAGAGCCATAGCGGGCCAAGCGCCATTTATTGAAAACGGAGAGAGCAAGGTTTAAAGTTAAGTGAATACCATAGTTTAATGAAGATTGATATGTCATGTAATTTTAATATCCATACTTTATATCACTTGCTATATATTTCATTAAATTATAATAATCACTCAATTTTAACCCACGTTTTCTTCGCTTTTTATTTATGGCGCTTGGCTCACTATGCCTCTGAACCCTTCAAATGTGCTTCTCTTGTATGTTTTGCTTGTGATTTTCCTAGTTTTTTCCTCGTACTATTTCTCATTGCGCTTTCCATTGTTGCTCTTTTTTTATCCGATTATGTTTTTCCTTGTGGTTTTCCTATTTCACTTTTTCTTGTTCTGCTTTTTATGCTTTTCCCTGGTATATTTTTGCTGTTGTGATTGTCCTAGTCACCTACTTTTTTGCTTGTGATTTTCGCAGTTAATGTTTCACTCGCTGTGCTTTTCCTCGTTGCGCTTATTTGTACTGCATTTATATGTGTTTCCTTTGTATGTTTTCTTGCGACTTTCCTAGTTTATCCTCGTTTTACTATTTCTCATTGCGCTTTCCATTTTTGCTCTTTTTATTCAGCTAGAGAGGGTTTGGAATTGAACGGGTTACATCAGCTGCTTGTGTATGCGGATGACGTGAATATGTTAGGAGAAAATCCACAGACGATTAGGGGAAACACGGGAATTTTACTGGAAGTAAGTAAAGAGATAGTTTTGGAAGTAAATCCCGAAAAGACAAAGTATATGATTATGTCTCCTGACCAGAATATTGTACGAAATGGAAATATAAAAATTGGAGATATATCTTTTGAAGAGGTGGAGAAGTTCAAATATCTGGGAGCACCAGTAACAAATATAAATGATACTCGGGAGGAAATTAAACACAGAATAAATATGGGAAATGCGTGTTATTATTCGGTTGAGAAGCTTTTATCATCAAGTCTGCTGTCGAAAAATCTGAAAGTTAGAATTTATAAAACAGTTATATTACCGGTTGTTCTTTATGGTTGTGAAACTTGGACTCTCAGTTTGAGAGATTAAGGATGTTTGAGCATAAGGTGCTTAGAAAAATATTTGGGGCTAAGAGGGATGAAGTTACAGGAGAATGGAGAAAGCTACACAACACAGAACTGCACGCATTGTATTCTTCACCTGACATAATTAGGAACATTAAATCCAGACGTTTGAGATGGGCAGGGCATGTAGCACGTATGGGCGAATCCAGAAATGCATATTGAGTGTTAGGTGGGAGGCCGGAGGGAAAAAGACCTTTACGGAGGCCGAGACGTAGATGGGAAGATAATATTAAAATGGATTTGATGGAGGTGGGATATGATGATAGAGAATGGATTAATTTTGCTCGGAATAGGGACCAATGGCGGGCTTATGTGAGGGCGGCAATGAACCTCCGGGTTCCTTAAAAGCCAGTAAGTAAGTAAGTAAGTATGTTTTTCCTTATGCTTTTCCTCGTTGCCCTTTTTCTTGGTCTTCTTTTTATGCTCTTCCCTAGTATATTTTTGCTTGTTTTGATTGTCCTACTTAAGTTTTATGTCTTCACAATTGACAGTTGAGGGTGCAGAAGCCATACTACAGTACCATGTGCTTACGTGAACAACTAGGAGCTCAAGTGACGCCAGCTTGTTACAAGAACAGACTATCTCGATATTACTGTTAGTATTCATCCGCGTTCATAGTGCATAACAAAATATAAAAGTAGCTTTTCTTTTACATATCTTTTTACATATGAGTGAAGTTATATGTTTCATCGTATTTAACAACTAGAATCCAATTTTTTACTTTCAAATAATACAAGAGTATGGGTTCCAAATACGAACTATATTTTCCTGCGTCGTGTGAGTGTTTCGACTGGGAGCCAATCACGGGTATGACAGCCACGTGCTTATGTTTACATTAGGATTTTTCTTACAGCGAAAACAGTATAGTTTTGAGAACCATCATCATTAAGCCCTGGATTTTTAGGACATAAAGAAGCAAAAGTGTTGTGAACAGAAGCAAAAATAGTAACACAGAAATATTGTCTGTTTACTTCGGCTTAGCTCGGTTTTATTTGCCAGTATTTTCTAGACTTATTTCTTTGGCAAATCCGAGGGATTTGTTGCGAAATAGTGAAGGGGATGATCCCTAATACCTGAACAGCAAGACTCGGAATTACGGCTCTGCCCCGTTCGTTCGCCTTGTCAAAATGTCTGTTCACTGGAAGGCTGAAGACTGCAGTCGAGTAACTTCCACTCTTTGAGGTTTCGTCTTTCTTTTACTTGCAAGAAATAACGTCTGGTTTGTGAATAACTAAAGACGTTTGCATACTTATTTCCTTTCGAAAAATAAAGAGGTTGATAGAATTTTTAAATGTAAACTCTTTAACAAAACATTCTCATTAAGTTCTTAATATTCAGATAGAGAGTGGATAATTTTCCGATTATTAATACAGCACGACACAAAATACACTTAATAAATGTAGTATTGTTTTAACAGTATAAATTATAAAGGAACAAAACTTACATTAAGCAGATTTCTTTTAAACATAATACAGGGACATCATTTTATTTTTACTTCAATTTTTATTGTACCTGAGTTTTTCAATGTACTTCACTCCCACTCCTTCTACTAATGAAGTCATAGTAGCGTTAAGGTCATAGTAAACAGTACGTTCCAAAAATATGTTCGCGTTTTCCAGTAACGAAAGAGCTTTCAATATTGAATCATTTTCGCATAGGTACTGTCGTCCATTTGCCTACGTCGTATCCTGGTTTCCCCCACCAGCTTCTATTCGCCAGCTAGTGGCTGGGCTGTCTTAGCTCTTGTATAAGAACATTAATTTCTGTTAGGAATTGGACGTCTACGTAATATTATACAACTGTTTAAAATAATTTAAATAAAACGGCCTTCTTAAGTAATTAATTGTCACATGATTTCCTCCCTTTCTACAACCCTACGACATAACCACTTGGACGGACAGTAGATAGTATGTCTGAGTAATTTTATATTTTCGGATCGGGCAGAAGTGAAGATTGAATTTACAGTACGTAAGATACTCTTTTATACAGTAGGTACAGAATTATTTCAACATGAGTTACTAGTACGAAGAACGAAACTGGTAATTGGGTTTAGGTACAATAGTCTATAGTGCGATAATATGCACATTAGAAATGAAGCCTGTATCGAAATGAACGGCCACCATTTTCAAAAATGTGTTTAAATATCCATATTATGATTATTTTTCAATTTAACTTCATTCTCTATATTGTACGCTAATGTGCTGTAGACAGTAAAATATACAGAGACATCATTTTATTTTTACTAACATTTTTAATATTAACCTGTCTATACCTTTAGAGAACCGGAAACACCGCTTGCTCCCCCCTCCAAGACTGGAGTTCGATGATACTGGCGTAAAACACAAATCACTCTACTAGGTATAGGAAGGAAGAAAAGTAGTTCATCCATTTACGTAAACTAGGAAATATCGCGATTTTGAGTTTGATAATTTTCATTAGGTTTTTCTTTAATCAAAGTACAGTACTGTATTAAGAATAAGTGTTTTTACTCACGAAGTGAGTTATCCATGCGAACGTATTCATTATGCAGTGTATATTATACTGTCTACAGCACATTAGCGTACAATATAGAGAAAGAAGTTAAATTGAAAAATAATCATAATATGAATATTTAAACACAATTTTGAAAATGGTGGCCGTTCATTTTGATACAGGCTTCAGTTCTTTTGTGCATATTATCGCACTATAGACTATTGCATCTAATTCCAATTGCCAGTTTCGTCCTTCGTACTAGTAACTCATGTTGAAATAATTCTGTACCTACTCTACGTACTGTAAATTCAATCTTCACTTCTGCCCGACCCGAAAATATAAAATTACTCAGACATGCTATCTACTGTCCGTCCAAGTGGTTATGCCGCAGCATTGTAGAAAGGGAGGAAATCACGTGACAGTTGATTACTTAACGAGGCCCTTTTATTTAAGTTAAATTAAACAGCTGTATAATATTACGTAAACTTCCAATTCCTAAGAGAAATTAATGTTTTCAGAAAAGAGCTAAGACAGCCCAGCTATTACAGAGGGGCGAGCAGAAGCAGGTGGGGGAAATCGGGATGCGACGTAGGCAAACGGACAGTACCTGTGCGAAAATATGATTCAATATTGAAAGCTCTTTCGTCACTGGAAAACGCGAACATATTTCTGGAACGTACTATACTCAGTAACTCAGTACTGCTTACTATCTGCGGTCTTGGTTCTGTGTGGAGTTGGAACTTCCTTAGTAGAAGGGGTGGGAGTGAAGTACATTAAAAAACTCGGGTACAATGAAAATTGAAGTAAAAATAAAATGATGTCCCTGTACAATGCATAATGAATACGTCCACATGGACAGCTCAGTTCGTGAGTAAAAACACTCATTGTTAATACTGTACTGTATTTTGATTAAACAAAAACCTAATGAAAAAATGATCAAGCTCAAAAGCGCAATATTTCCTACTTTACGTAAATGGATGAACTACTTTTCTTCCCTCCTATACCTAGTAAAGTGATTTGTTTGTATATTACGCCAGTATCATCGAACTCCAGTCGTGGAAGGGGATAGTTAACGGCGTTGATCCAGAGGTATAGGCAACTTAATATTAAAAATGTTAGTAAAAATAAAATGATGTCCCTATAGTACTGTATAGGGTGCGAATTAAGATTTCTGATGAGGGGGGATAGAATCATAGATAAAAAATACCACACATAATATTATTGTTATCCTCATTCGATACGGCTCAACGCTTGGTCGCACTGAGTTACTTGTCTTGCATCTTGATTATAATACGAGTAATAATTATATCCATAAGCCTGTTTAAGACAAGATTTGTAATTCCTAAGTTATTGATTGTTGTCAGCTTGCTGGCGATAATACATCATTATTATAAAATATACTCGTATTAAAACGATTACATTTTGTGAGGGGAGATAGAAGTTATCCCAGACAGGGATGTTAATATGAATTTATGAGAGGGGGAATAACTTTCCAACAGAGGGGAAAATCCCCCCATTCCCTCCATTAATTCGCACCCTGGTACTGTGTTGCATTACCAGATAAACGTGAATTGATCAGAATTAGGTTTTTGGCATTCCACCATGTCTTGGAACTTGACGATCCTATGAACCAAGCACTACAATTTATTATTTTATTTATTTAAGTATTTATTTTGCTAATAATTGTTACATAAAATATAATACAAACAGATAAAACTTTAGCTCACCCCTGAAAGAGTACAACTCGTGCTCAGGGGCGGATTCCTGAATTTAAATTAAGAAGTATATAATACAACTTGTCTTATGTCTACTACACAATAAGAATATATATATATATATATATATATAT
The DNA here is from genome assembly GCF_040183065.1 of Periplaneta americana. Lineage (NCBI taxonomy): Eukaryota > Metazoa > Arthropoda > Insecta > Blattodea > Blattidae > Periplaneta > Periplaneta americana. The sequence continues at coordinate 154,117,740 of NC_091122.1, read as the reverse complement.
ATATATATATATATATATATATATATATAATTTAAATTTACAATTTTTCATTATTTATAAAATCCAGACATAACTTTTTAAATTTAATACTAGAACTATTAGAATTGACAAGTTTGGGATATTTAAATATAAATTTGTTATATATTTTTTGGCCTAAATTACTACTATGATTAAATATTGTAGCACTGTTGCATTTTGATTCAAACAATCTTAAAGAATTCATACCTTTTGTTTCATAACTGTAAGAACACAATTCAAAATTATTTCGATTTTTATGTATGAATTTCATTAATACAATATAATAATGTAAAACCAATACAATTTTTTTTATCATAGCATGAGTCAAGGTCCCAGATTATTAAACAAATTTTATTCTAATATAATTTTAACTACGAATTCTCTCCAAATTAATAAAAAAATATAAAAATTTGTATTGGATTTATAGTTTGGGTTTAAACATATTAAGCACTTTTTAATCTGTATTCACTCTCAATTTTAATTTTATTCTTGTCTGTAATGGAATCCCCTCCTGAGCATGAGTCTTACTCATTCAGGAGTGGGCTAGTTTATCTTACATTGTATTAACTTGTATTAATTTCAAACTTACTAGCAATAAAATAAATAAAGCTGTAAAATAAGGTAGCCTATTTGTTGTTTTGTTTTTTGGGTTATCTGGGCGCCTTTTTTTAGCCAATATGTCGGCCTGGTCATTTCCATATATATTGCAATGGCCAGGAATCCACTGTAGTTTTACTTGTTTTTTTTTTTTTTCTATTAAGAGGCGTAGCGTATTTGGACAGTTCTGGGTTTGTAAGAGTTGAGTATCAATGGAGTTTATAGACTTTATTACTTGTATGGAATCGCAGACTCTATCGCTGCTCTGGCACCACGGAGGATTACTACCTTTCTAAACTTTCCTGGTGACACATTAACTGATTTAGAGCAATGCTGATGGCTGCAACTTCTCCATCGTAAGGGATCTGTATCGGGGCTATTCCACATGAAATCGATCAGTAAAAAACCTCGCATTTTTATACTCTAATTTTTCCCTCTTTATACAAGGTGCTGAGGAGAGTGCATTTTCAAAAATATACTATCGAAAGTCAAACCGTTTTCGTATTATTGAGCGACAAATTTAGCGTAGGCCTATTTTATAAAAACAAGCCTCTTTCAGCGTTCAGAACTCTGGAACCATTTACTGCAGAACATTGAACGAGAGCTCACTTTGAAGCAGACATTTGGTAGGTTATGTTAAGAAGTAATCCTTATTTTTATTGTACACAGAGAGACAGATAACCTGATTTTACTTACTTTTAGGCTTTTTGCCAATTTATAAAAATGTAAAAATATATTGAGAAAAAACCTAGCATTATTAAGAGGGATTCGGCATTGTTTGCTTAGTGGCACGGCAATACGTTTCGAGGGTATTAAATAGATTATTTTCACACGCCTAGATTTGAACGGCGCAGTACCGCACGCACTGGCCGAGAGCTGAAGATGAGCGAGCGTTGGGCGTCATTTTACTCCTGTGTTTATGAAAACCTGTGATAAAGCTAGCACAGCCATGACTGCTAGACGATACATCACGTGTTTATGTCTCCTAGCCTTGCTTACTGTCCGTTAAGACGAGCGGAAAGAATGTGACCTTCATGACTATCGCTGCTGATTATTATAAACATCGCTCAGATAAGCATCCCAGTAGCCAGGTTATTACTCGTGCAGGAAACATGAGTAACAATGCGTATGGAAATTAAAGCTAAGTTGAACAGAAGGAGACCTAATGTTTCCGCTTACCGCAGTACAAATATTGCACGTGTTGTCGTACGTTGTCTGTTCACATCCCTCCCTCCTCAGTCCGCTCTCGTCTTCTCTTGAGTCACCGACAGTACCTTGGCTAGCTCCTGCCTCACAGTCAGCTGGTTAGTTCACGCTCGTACTATCTATTTTCTTTATTTAATATTTTCAATACTTTATCAACGTGCCATCAGTAAAAAATATGTGTTTATTTGTACTTTCAATGCGGAATCTAACTATATATTTTTAAAATATTTTTTTCTTGGAAAAGGCGTCTTAATGGGGAAAAATCTAAATTTCTCCATTTCCATAAAAAGTAAGAAAATCTGTTTATATGTCAATATAAACTTTAATTTCTCAGCATCAAAATAAGCCATGATTTTGATCATTGGGTGAAAGGGTTTCGGAGCTACAACAGTTTAAATTTGCAAATTTTATGAAAATACTATAAATTTAAATATTTTTAATTTGGACACTATGGGCCGTATTCATAGATATTCTTAGCGCGGGCTTTCGGTGGATGATCAGCGAACTAACTTTTTTCGAATTCATAAATCAGTGTTAGCAATATGATATGATTTGAATCCTGTTTAGCACGCTCGTAGCTCGGGCTAGCGAAATGTCCATGAATAGCAAGCACCCTATGAAGATCTGATGCCTCATACTTTGCACAAAGCATTGTATCACAGTTCTCTACGTACAAAAAAAAAGTTTTATTGTATTTAGAAGTTGTAAGGTCAATTTTTTCTATATTTCGGTCGATTTGAGATGGAATAGCTCTGTTCCTACTGGAGCATAGAATGCGGAGATGTCCCTATTACCTGCTTCTGCATTTGCGTGACATGTCACATTTTTAATCGAGGTTCATGCACATTGCCAAGTGAGTGTGTGACTTACACAAATGCTTTGTCTGAACCTAGAATGAAACCCAGAAACCTTCAGCTGTTATCGGCTATACTCGTACCAGCAGATATTTAATAATGATAGCCATAACTTCCTGGTGAATTTCCGACTGTCGAAATTTATGTACTCTGTCGTTTTGTTGTATGTTTTTGTTTAAATAGGAGGGAAATTTTGTGACCCGGAAAGAAAGTATGGGGCGGAGGGAAGGGGCAGAGTCCGTGCATCAATCATGTTGACGTGTGGCAAACCTTTATTTAGATTTGGGATCAATAAACTCGCGAGGGTGAGCCTATGTATCGAGGAGCAAGGGGATGCAAGCGATCGTCGACCTTATCCCACCGCATCGACACTAGCGGCGGGCTTAAGTTTGGCAAGCGGGGATGTTCAGGAGGCTCTCCTTGTAACTCAAGGCCACTTCTTACGCGTCGAGTAGCTCTATTGCTGCGTGCTGACGCATTGCCTGAGGTTCTTCAACAGTCGTTGTGGGTGATTTGAGACTTCAACTTGACACGGCATTTTTGGGATTTTGCACCGTATCATAGATGAAGGAACATACAGCGTTTCCAACTATACGCCTCCATCATCAGGAGAGACAAGGCAAGGGGAACCTACCTTAAGTATAATTAGCTAGTAATGCAGAATTTCAAAAATCTCGCACAACAATCAAAATCTTCATTTCCTCTTCTCGTATCTTCTCGCCTTTTGCTTTATTCTGCTCTCTTCTTGTATTTCTCCTTGTGCTTTACATCCTTCCTCCTTACTCCGTTCACTCTACCTTCAACTTCTACTACTTTCTACCTTTCCTACTGCTACTCCCAAACTTCTTTTCATACTATTCCCTTCCTCTTTTTTCTCTGTATCTTCTTTCTCCCCTCAATCTTACTCTTTCTTTCTTCCTCTTTTCACTTTTCATTCTCCTACTCTCCTTCCTCCTTTCACTATTACTTCTCCTTCTTTCTACTTCTTTTTACTCTTACTTCTCTTTTCTTTCTCATTTCACTCTTAGTTCTTTTTTTTCTTCTTTTACTATTACTACTACTTCTTTCTCCCTTCTTTCAGTCTTATTTCTCCTGTTTTCTTCCTCCTTTCAGTTTTACTTCTCATCCTTTCTTCCTCTTTTTACTCTTATTTCTCATTTCTTTCTCATTTCACTCTTACTTCTACTTTATTCCTCCTTTCACTCTTACTTCTCCTACTTTCTTCCTTCTTTGAGTTTTATTTCTCCTTTCTTCCTCTTTTTACTCTCTCGTCGTTCTTTCTTATTTGACTCTTACTTCTTCTTTCTTTATTTTTTTATCTTATTTCTCCTTCTTCCTTCCTCCTTCAGTTTTACTTCTCAAACTTTCTTCCTCTTTTTATTCTTATTTCTCCTTTCTCATTTGACTCTTAACTTCTTCTTTCTTTATTTTCTAATCTTATTTCTCCCTTTTTCTTCCCCCTTTCAGTTTTACTTCTCATCCTTTCTTCCTCTTTTCACTCTTACTTCTCCTTCTTCTTCCTCATTTGACTCTTACTTCTTCTTTCTTTATTTTCTAATCTTATTTCTCTTTTTTTCTTCCTCCTTTCAGTTTTACTTCTCATCCTTTCTTCCTCTTTTTACTCTCACGTCTTTCTTTCTTATTTGACACTTACTTCTTCTTTCTTTATTTTTTATCTTATTTCTCATTCTTTCTTCCTCCTTTCAGTTTTACTTCTCAACCTTTCTTCCTCTTTTTACTCTTACTGCTCCTACTTACTCATTTGACTCTCACTTCTTCATTCTTTATTTTTTAATCTTATTTCTCCTTCTTTCTTCCTCCTTTCAGTTTTACTTCTCAACCTTTCTTCCTCTTTTTACTCTTATTTCTCCTTTCACATTTGACTTTTAACTTCTTCTTTCTTTATTTTTTAATCTTATTTCTCCTTCTTTCTTCATCCTTTCAGTTTTACTTCTCACCCCTTCTTCCTCTTTTTACTCTTACTTTTCCTTTCTCATTTGACTTTCACTTCTTCTTTCTTTATTTTTTAATTTTATTTCTATTTTTTTTCTTCCTCCTTTCAGTTTTACTTCTCATCCTTTCTTCCTCTTTTTACTCTTACTTCTTCTTTCTCATTTGACTCTTGCTTCTTCTTTCTTTATTTTTTAATCTTATTTCTCCCTTTTTCTTCCTCCTTTCAGTTTTACTTCTCATCGTTTCTTCCTCTTTTTACTCTTACTTCTTTCTTTTTCATTTAACTCTTACTTCTTCTTTCTTTATTTTTTACTCTTATTTCTCCTTTTCTCTTCCCCCTTTCAGTTTTACTTCTCATCCTTGCTTTCTCTTTTTACTCTTACTTCTTTCTTTCTCATTTGACTCTTACTTCTACTTTCTTTATTTTTTACTCTTATTTCTCCTTTTTTCTTCCCCCTTTCAGTTTTACTTCGCGTCCTTTCTTTCTCTTTTTACTCTTACCTCTCCTTTCTCATTTGAATCTTGCTTCTTCTTTCTTTATTTTTTAATCTTATTTCACCCTTTTTCTTCCTCCTTTCAGTTTTACTTCTCATCCTTTCTTTCTCTTTTTACTCTTACTGCTCCTTCTTTCTCATTTGTCTCTGGCTTCTTCTTTCTTTATTTTTTAATCTTATTTCTCCTTCTTTCTTCCTCCTGTCAGTTTTACTTCTCATCCTTTCTTCCTCTTTTTACTCTTACTTCTCCTTTCTCATTTGACTCTTGCTTCTTCTTTCTTTATGTTTTAATCTTATTTCTCCCTTTTTCTTCCTCCTTTCAGTTTTACTTCTCATCCTTTCTTCCTCCTTTTACTCTTACTACTCCTTTCTCATTTGACTCTTGCTTCTTCTTTCTTTATTTTCTAATGTTATTTCTCCCTTTTCTTCCTCCTTTCAGTTTACTTCTCATTCTTTCTTCCTCTTTTTACTCTTACTTTTCCTTTCTCATTTGACTCTTGCTTCTTCTGTCTTTATTTTTTAATCTTATCTCTCCCTTTTTCTTCCTCCTTTCAGTTTTACTTCTCATCCCTTCTTTCTCTTTTTACTCTTACTGCTCCTTCTTTCTCATTTGTCTCTGGTTTCTTCTTTCTTTATTTTTTAATCTCATTTCTCCTTCTTTCTTCCTCCAGTCAGTTTTACTTCTCATCCTTTCTTCATCTTTTTACTCTTACTTCTCCTTTCTCATTTGACTCTTGCTTCTTCTTTCTTTATGGTTTAATATTATTTCTCCCTTTTTCTTCCTCCTTTCAGTTTTACTTCCCATCCTTTCTTCCTCTTTTTACTCTTACTTTGCCTTTCTCATTTGACTCTTGCTTCTTCTGTCTTTATTTTTTAATCTTATTTCTCCCTTTTTCTTCCTCCTTTCAGTTTTACTTCTCATTCTTTCTTTCTCTTTTTACTCTTACTGCTCCTTCTTTCTCATTTGACTCTTGCTTCTTCTTTCTTTATTTTTTAATCTTATTTCTCCTTCTTTCTTCCTCCTTTCAGTTTTACTTCTCATCCTTTCTTCCTCTTTTTTACTCTTACTTCTCATTTTTTTCTCATTTCACTCTTACTTCTACTTTATTCCTCCTTTCACTCTTACTTCTCCTACTTTCTTAATTCTTTGAGTTTTATTTCTCCTTTCTTCCTCTTTTTACTCTCACGTCGTTCTTTCTTATTTGACTCTTACTTCTTCTTTCTTTATTTTTTATCTTATTTCTCCTTCTTTCTTCCTCCTTTCAGTTTTACTTCTCAAACTTTCTTCCTCTTTTGATTCTTATTTCTCCTTTCTCATTTGACTCTTAACTTCTTCTTTCTTTATTTTCTAATCTTATTTCTCCCTTTTTCTTCCCCCTTTCAGTTTTACTTCTCATCCTTTCTTCCTCTTTTTACTCTTACTTCTCCTTCTTCTTCCTCATTTGACTCTTACTCCTTCTTTCTTTATTTTTTAATCTTATTTCTCCCTTTTTCTTCCTCCTTTCAGTTTTACTTCTCATCGTTTCTTCCTCTTTTTACTCTTACTTCTTTCTTTCTCATTTAACTCTTACTTCTTCTTTCTTTATTTTTTACTCTTATTTCTCCTTTTTTCTTCCCCCTTTCAGTTTTACTTCTCATCCTTGCTTTCTCTTTTTACTCTTACTTCTTTCTTTCTCATTTGACTCTTGCTTCTACTTTCTTTATTTTTTACTCTTATTTCTCCTTTTTTCTTCCCCCTTTCAGTTTTACTTCTCGTCCTTTCTTTCTCTTTTTACTCTTACTTCTCCTTTCTCATTTGACTCTTGCTTCTTCTTTCTTTAATTTTTAATCTTATTTCTCCCTTTTTCTTCCTCCTTTCAGTTTTACTTCTCATCCTTTCTTTCTCTTTTTACTCTTACTGCTCCTTCTTTCTCATTTGTCTCTGGCTTCTTCTTTCTTTATTTTTTAATCTTATTTCTCCTTTTTTCTTCCTCCTTTCAGTTTTACTTCAAATCCTTTCTTCCTCTTTTTACTCTTACTTCTCCTTTCTCATTTGACTCTTGCATCTTCTTTCTTTATTTTTTAATTTTATTTCTCCTTCTTTCTTCCTCCTTTCAGTTTTTCTTCTCATCCTTTCTTCTCTTTTTACTCTTACTTCTCCTTTCTCATTTGACTCTTGCTTCTTCTTTATTTTTTAATCTTATTTCTCCCTTTTTCTTCCTCCTTTCAGTTTTACTTCTCATCCTTTCTTCTCTTTTTACTCTTACTTCTCCTTTCTCATTTGACTCTTACTTCTTCTTTCTTTATTTTTTAACCTTATTTCTCCATTTTTCTGTCTCCTTTCAGTTTTACTTCTCATTTTTTCTTCCTCTTTTTACTCTTACTTCTCCTTCTTTCTCATTTGACTCTTACTTTTTCTTTCTTTCTTTTTTTACTCTTATTTCTCCTTTTTTTCCTCCTTTCAGTTTTACTTCTCATCCTTTCTCCCTCTTTTTACTCTTGCTTCTTTCTTTCTCATTTGACTCTTACTTCTTCTTTCTTTATTTTTTAATCTTATTTCTCCTTTTTTCTTCCTTCTTTCAGTTTTGCTTCTCATCCTTTCTCCCTCTTTTTACTCTTACTTCTTTCTTTCTCATTTGACTCTTACTCCTTCTTTCTTTCTTTCTTTTTTACTCTTATTTCTCCTTTTTTCTTCCTCCTTTCAGTTTTACTTCTCATCCTTTCTTCCTCTTTTTACTCTTCTTTCTTTTTCATTTGACTCTTACTTCTTCTTTCTTTATTTTTTAATCTTAATTCTCCTTTTTTCTTCCTCCTTTCAGTTTTACTTCTCAACCTTTCTTCCTCTTTTTACTCTTCTCTCTTCCTTATTTGACTCTTACTTCTTCTTTCTTTATTTTTTAATCTTATTTCTCCTTTTTTCTTCCTCATTTCAGTTTTACTTCTCATCCTTTCTTCCTCTTTTTACTGTTACTTCTTTCTTTCTTATTTGACTCTTACTTCTTTCTTTCTTTTCTAATCTTATTCCTCCTGCGTTTCTATATTTCACTCTTATTTCCCCTTCATTTATCCTTCCTCTGTAGCTTCTCCTTCTCTTCTTCCTCTCATTTCTCCTCCTCTTCTTCCTCCTCTCACTTACTTCTCCTTCTCTTCTTTCTCCGTCCACTCTTCCGCTTTCTTCTCACATTTTTGTTAATGTGAACTCACTGTAGCTCCAACGTTCAAAGTTGAAAGATAGATTTTTATACTTCACTAGTGTTGTAATAATCAGGGCTGCAGTCATTTGAATCATTTCTGAAAATATATTCAGTCTTCGACATTAAATCATAAGAGGGAAGTTCGCACATTGTATGAAGAAAAGATATGCTATGTTGAATATGAAAATCTTTGAAGTGTAAAGATAATGTAATCGAATATTTTGGTTAAATTGCTATAGGTGCAGCATAGCATCAGTATGAAGAACAGCAGAGAGCTACAACTACGCAAATTCAACTTCGTGTGGGCTCTCAAGAAAAAGAAAGAATACAGAAATGACTTTCTATAGAAATGTGACTCGCATTTTCACTTAAATCGAAATCAATAGGGAAGTGTGAGACCCGATAAACGAGAATATAATATAAGAGAGCGCATCTTTAAAAGGTGACGGTTTTTAAAGCTGTAGGTAAGAAATTATGTGAGCTCCAAATATGTTGGCCATTTATCTCCATCCCGTGGGTCACTATTCCTTAGAAGGTTTTTAAGAACAGAGGAATGCACATCACCTATTTGGATAAAATGTTGGGAGATAGGAAGCCACAGAGAACATTCAAAGACGAGATTTAACAGAAGCAAGGATGGGTCAGTTGAAGATGTTACACGCATGTTGGTGAGCATGGTTGTCTTCATTGTTTATTTATTTAATCTGGCAGTATTAAGGCCATAAGGCCTTCTCTTCCATCCTACCAGATAGCACATATAAATACAAACACTGATGAAAATAATACATATTAAATTAAAGCCCTATAGAGGGTCAACAGAGTCAAAACAACACTATAAAGCTCTCATCGAGCTAATACAAGAAAAAAGAAAAAAAAAAACAGAGATAGCAATGATGATGGTGATAACTAGGGCTAGGATTTTGATGAAATTGCATCTTTTTTTCAAGTAAGCCAGAAACATACCTGCTTTAGTATTTATATGTTATGTGATAAACTAATGGCCAGTTTGTCCAAGTAATGTTTAATTTTGCTTAACGAATGTTAAATTAACAGTCTGTTTATTTTTAACGCTTTGTTAATGTATTTTCCATTTGTTCAACATAATTTTGTTTAAGATAACCAACACTTAACTATAACGTCTGTTAGCACTATTTTAACTACTCAACAGCAGTTGGTAATGATTCTACACATGTGAGACAATTTTTGATTGGCTAAAATTAATCTTTAAATTCTATTAGTATTGTTTAATTTTATAAACAGCTTTCCCAATGACGGGACTGCCTCATTGGACAAAGCATAATAAACATATTGAGTGAAAACAAAAACAGACCACAAAAGAGAAAGGAGGGGAACGAACAAAAGGGAAAAGTAAGTACAGGAAAGATAATAGCATGCATAACAGGCCTAAACATAGTAAACAAACAGATTAGATATTCGAGCAAAATTCTCCCTTTTTAAGAAACAAAGTACAGATGGTATTTTAAAATGGCATGAAACTTGTATAAAATGACAGCCTGTTATAGTAGGCCACGCTCCATAAACAAACAGTTGACAAATGAAAATTGTAGGTGACGTGCTGAATAATAATTACAAAGTAAGGTTATATTTCCTCATTGCTATTATGGATACGAAATACGAAAGAAATAAAATAACACTGATGTATTTAAACAGTCCAAAGTATTTTTCAAATGTTATATTACCAGTCATATGCTAAACATTCCCTACAGAGAGACACAAAATATTAATAGTAGAAAAGTTTTCCGGGCTATGAGGCCGGAAAACTTTTCTACTATTGACGCCAGCCGTGAAAGCCTACACTCCAATACAAAATATTAATTTCGCAACTTCTGTTCGAACAGCTGTGGAGACATCGGCCATATTTAACTAACTGTTAAACGAGTTAACTGCCCGAAATCCTACATTTAAAATTAACAAACTGTTAAACCAAACTGATGTTCAAAACATACAATTTTATTAATTAACAAACTGTTTAGAGTTTAACAGTCGTTAAATTTTCTAACAATACTTGGAAAAACCGGCCATAAGTGTTTTAAGACATATTTGTTAGGGCATTTCTTTGCATTTTTTACCTGTTTCAACTCATAAGAGCATTTTTTGTTTTATTCGGTCATTTTTTAGGCATTTTCATTTAATTTTGGCCATAAATACCTATTATTAATGTAAAATAATGTTTATTTCCTTTGATATTTTCTCTACATATTTTGACCATTAATATCCATTATTTTGTATAATATTTTAATCGTTTTTGTACACAAATATTGCCACTTTAACGTAGTACACCCCCACGTAATGGAACAGTCCAACCGACCCTTCAATATAGACTCCTCTATACCTGCTAGTTCCGGATAAGAGTGGCCTTGTGGTGGACTACATGGAACTACATCAGGTAAAACAACTAATTAAAATGTACTACTTAGAAAAAAATATGTAAAATTAAATAAACTTAAATGTTGGTACTAGAATTTGATTTTAATTATTAGTCTAAATATTAAGTACCGGTAGTACAAAACCTCTTTTCCTAATAAGTCAATTATGTAAGATCAATTTTTAGAGAATTTTAAGGGCATTTTTGAAAGATTTTTAGGTCATAAATGGATTGTTTTTAGGACATTTTTTCGTGATTTATAGGTCATCAAAATCCTAGGCCTAGTGACAACTGATAATAATAATAATAATAATAATAATAATAATAATAATAATAATAATAATAATAATAAATACATTACATATTAATTATCAATTTTACAACAGCATAGTTACAATTTTTACTATATGTCATGGGTTAAGCCGAAGTAGCGCAACCTGATAGGTGTTCAACAAGCAATTCCATGAACTAGAATGTGATTTTTTAATTTAAATTTGAATTTTGATATTATCCGACAGTCTCTGACATGGTCAGGGAGAGAGTTCCAGAGGCGTGGAATAGATATGCTGAAAGATGATGAGTAGAATGATGTTCTGTGCAGAGGAATAGAGAGAAGGTACATGTTCCGTGTTCGAGGTAGTGAAAGGTAAACAAAACTAGATGCTAGGTAGGAGGGTGTGGAGGTGTGGATGATTTTAAATAGTAATAAGAGAGAGTTGAAGAATCTTCTTTCTTTAAGTAGACTCCAAGACAACAATTCTAGTGACGGTGTTACATGACCGAATTTTCTAATGTTACAAACGAAACGAACGCAGATTTTGTGAACACGCTGTAGTCTATGGGCAAGATCAGTATTTAGATTCGTGAATAGAGAATCGCAATAATCGAAGTGGGGCATCACTGAAGTTTGGATCAGGTTCTTTTTAAGGCTGAGAGGTAAAACGTTGGTTAAGTGTCTGAGGGAATGAATTATGGAAAAAGTTTTCTTACATATATATGTAGGTCACTTGCCTTTGAAAATTTAAATTTGAATCTAAATATACCCCTAAATTTGTTACTGTCTTACTATATGTAATTGTGGTATTATTTATTTTTGTATTTGATACAGTGGCTAGATCTTCACTAGTCCTGAGAATGCCATGGAGAGTAATGGCGATGGACAATATAGGGCATACAATGGGCCAAACCGTCCCGGGTTCAGCCCTCGTAAAAGCCAGGCAGCAAAGACATTCTCTGTGCCCCAGATCACATATTAACAGATTGGTCAGCCTTATGGGCTTTGAAGGCAACAACTTTTATCAATTTCACTACGCTGCCATCTAGCGACTGCACAAGAAGTCACGTTATAACTTTCATTTGAATTGCATGGAGCAACAGTACTTCCATCTAGCGGTCGTTACAAATCGGCAGTGACGATCCTGGTTGTTGTTCTCTTCCACATGTTATCGTTTTTAACATGGTAATGACCAAACTTTTACATATGTGATCAATAGGTTTGTAATGTTGGGGACCGATTACAAATGTTGACTGCAGCATGGTACATAGGCCGGGGAACTAGTACAACATTGAGTTGGCGATCGATTACGGGAATAATAAAGTAAACATATACAAATCTGGACAGCTGTAGAAGTAAATGTAAGCTACATAGCATTACAACTTAAAATGGCTTTTACGGAACCCGCAAGTTCATTGCCTCCCTCACATAAGCCCGCCATTGGTCCCTATCCTGTGCAAGATTAAACCACTCTCTATCATCATACCCCACCTCCCTCAAATCCATTTTAATATTATCCTCACATCTACGTCTCGGCCTCCCCAAAGGTCTTTTTCCCTCCGGTGTCCTAACTAACACTGTATATGCATTTCTGAATTCGCCCATATGTGCTACATGTCCTGCCCATCTCAAACGTCTGAATTTAATGTTCCTAATTATGTCAGGTGAAGGATATAATGCGTGCAGTTCTGCGTTGTATAACTTTCTCTATTCTCCTGTAACTTCATCCCTCTTAGCCCTAAATATTTTCCTAAGAACCTTATTCTCAAACACCCTTAATCTCTGTTCCTGTTTCAAAGTGTGAGTCCAAGTTTCACAACCATACAGAACAACTGGTAATATAACTGTTTTATAAATTCTAACTTTAAGGGCCGTATTCATAGACATTTTTAGCGCGGGTTTCCGGTGGATGTTCAGCGTTTTTTCGTATTCATAAACCAGTGTTAGCGATAGGATATGATTTGAATTCTGTACTAGTAACCAGTGGATAGACGAGGCTAGCTTAGTACGCTCATAGCGCGTGCTGCGAAATGTCTATGAATAGTACCCTAAGATTTTTTGACAGCAGACTAGATGACAAAAACTTCTCAACCGAATAATAACAGGCATTTCCCATATTTATTCTGCGTTTAATTTCCTCCCGAGTGTCATTTATATTTGTTACTGTTGCTCCAAGATATTTGAATTTTTTAACGTCTTCGAAGGATAAATCTCCAATTTTTATGTTTCCATTTCGTACAATATACTGGTCACGAGACATAATCTTATACTTTGTCTTGTCGGGATTTACTTCCAAACCTATCGTTTTACTAGCTTCAAGTAAAATTTCCGTGTTTTCCCTAATCGTTTGTGGATTTGCTCCAGACATATTCACGTCATCCTCATAGACAAGAAGCTGATGTAGCCCGTTCAAATCCAAACCCTCTCTGTTATCCTGAACTTTCCTAATGGTATATTCTAGAGCGAAGTTAAAAAGTAAAGGTGATAGTGCATCTCCTTGCTTTAGCCAGCAATGAATTGGAAAAGCATCAGATAGAAACTGGCCTATACAGACTCTGCTGTACGTTTCACTTACGTACCTTTCGTTATTATGTAAAAAGAATTATCATAGAATTATTCGTGGGTTTGAGTTTCCTCCTTTCTTTTCATGTGTTACAATGTCCCTGTATATAATATCGCTTGTCACTTCATATGTTTATATTACACAATTTACGTGTAATTTTTCCGTCATTCACTTCAAAACACTCACCAAATTCCGCTGCAAAAATATGCGCCTGAGAACTTTTAACCTTCGGCATTATTATTATTGTTATTATTATTATTATTATTATTATTATTATTATTATTATTACAACTCTAATAAACTCGCTATTTGAGGGCAGGAAACTATATACTTTCATCAGAAATGCTAGAATTGCATCTTTAATTTGTTGCAGAGAAATTTTAAGAGCCAATATGTGAAGGTGTGACATCTACTAAAGGTTTCCACAAGACAATGGACAATGTGTAAAAGATACTTGTTTAATACAAGTTTTTGTATTACAGTATTTCTTAATAGTGTTTTAAAATACTTAAAATATAATTCATCTGAATCTTTCTTAGTAGGCCTACAACAGTTTAAAACCATATAACTGGTATTAAGAAAGAGTTTTTAAGATAAACTATTTTCAGAAAAAAGCCGCCCTAAATAAGGGTTCGATAGATCGGCCTACTAATCAATTCACAATGAACAATTATTAAAAACAATTACGTGACAATTTGAAAGTAAAAAATAAAACATTAAGATAAATGGTAAGAAAACATAGGAAATCATTTACAATAAAAGTTTCTTGGGTACAAATGATGACTAATTATAGTTAAGGATGATTTTAACACATGAGATCCTATGACATCAATTGTTGCATCACAAATTTTAAATTGTTTAAGTTGATTTAAAGTTTCTCGTGGGATCGTGCCACGGGCACCGAACATGAGTCTAAAAACTGTCCAATGTGTGATGTGGTATTGTGCTCCAAGATGCTGACAACAAGGCTCACATATGACTTGTTTTTCACGACACACCTCTTGTGGCTGTTGCTCATGCATCTCGAAACGGATTGTGGGATAAAGAATGACACCCTTATGCTTCTGGCGATCAATTATGATAGTATCAGCACGTCTAGTAGAGCCATCAGAAGAGACGCAACCAACCTCCTCATAAACCTCATAGGAAGCATTCTGACGGATTGAAGATGCGATGAGAGAACGAACCGTATTATACGTTTTAAGGACTTGTTTAATTTCGTTTCAAAAATAGTACATTTGATTGTATTCATGTATGACTTGTTTGGTGTTGATTGAAAATGCCTTAACATTTTATTTTTGAATTTACCTCTCGATATGTTTTTCGTTTTTTTCAACAACCATGGTCCTCATCTTGTTTGTATTTGTCAATATCTCATACTAACAGATGAAAAAAATGCGTAAACAGCATTGTTGTATAAATTAAATACGTTTACTGTTGTTTACGTGAAATGTAGTGAGTGAAACATCATGGAACCGGAATAGCTTATGATGTTACGAGCGATTGCACGAATATGAAACCCGCTACACAGCGAGTTGCCTGATCGCAGTTTGTCATCAGTACACTCTATGAAAAATTCAGCAAAGCTATCACTTTCAATTAGCTCTCTATTCTGTCACTGCCTCTATTTCCATCTTTTAAAATGGCTTCCATGTTACAGCCGAGTTAATTGCTAATCAAATTTACGTTTTATATTACTGACAGTGAAAACTGTACAATATGGTTCACTGGGAGAGAGGGTAGTGTTATTAATAATAATTACAACAAGGGTTAGGGGGTGAGGGAGAGGAGGGGAGGGGATTACACCCTCGGTATGGCGACACATTCATTCGCTGACACGATTACCAAAATAAACCAATATAGCGTCGAGACTATATTTCATGTGACGTCAGCGGGATAGATGGGGCAATATTAATAATTCAATAACAAATGAAGAGCTAACCTCGGCCCTGAAATGAGAGTGGATGGGCTATATGCTGTCTTTTCCTTCGTTGTCCCTAGTGAAAGTGAAAACATTCAATTTATGTCCACAGCAATTCTTGACAATAATAATAATAATAATAATAATAATAATAATAATAATAATAATAATAATAATAATAATTTATTTTTATTTATTTATTTTATTTAGAATATTAATGTGCGAAACAACAGCACAAGGCCAATTACAGTTTAGCACAGGTACAAAACGAAACAAAACAACAACTGATGATGAGAATGAATGATAGAAAATGGCAATGAGATGAAAATACAATCAATATAATAGTATACATTACTCAATTGAGTCAAAGTTCTGTGTGTATGAATCAGGAAATTGAAATCAAACACCTAGAAGCTCCAGACCTCCCCAAATAATAATAATAATAATAATAATAATAATAATAATAATAATAATAATAATAATACTAACCATAATTTATTCAGAAATCGACCTTTTGCCGATTATCCATTCGCAAGAAATCTATCTCGAATCCTCCTGATTTATAGCTAGGAACGCTGCCATCTGAACTACAGCGGAATAGGCTAATAATAACAAAACTTATTTATTAACAAATGGCCTTTAAGGAACCCGCAGTTTCATTGCCGCCCTTATATAAGTCCGCCATAGGTCCCTATCCTATGCGATATTAATCCACTCTCTATCATCATATCCCACCTCCCTCAAATCCATTGTAATATTATCCTCCCATCTACGTCTCGGCCTCCCCAAATGTCTATTTCCCTCCGGCCTCCCAACTAACACTGTATATGCATTTCGTCCATACGTGCTACATGCCCTGCCCATCTCTAACGTCTGGATTTAATGTTCCTAATTATGTCAGGTGAAGAATACAAAGCGTGAAACTCTCCGTTGTGTAACTTTCTCCATTCTCCTGTAACTTCATCCCTCTTAGCCACAAATATTTTCCTAAGAACATTATTCTCAAACATCCTTAATCTCTGTTCCTCTCTCAAAGTGAGAGTCCAAGTTTCATAACCCTACAGAACAACCGGTGATGTAACTGTTTTATAAATTCTAACTTTCAGATTTTTTGACAGAAGACTAGATGACAAAAGCTTCTCAACCGAATAATAACAGGCATTTGCCATATTTATTCTGCGTTTAATTTCTTCCCGAGTGTCATTTATATTTCTTACTGTTGCTCCAAGATATTTGAATTTTTCCACCTCTTCGAAAGATAAATCTCCAATTTTTATAGTTCCATTTCGTACAATATTCTGGTCACGAGACATAATCATATACTTAG
Source organism: Periplaneta americana (assembly GCF_040183065.1). Lineage (NCBI taxonomy): Eukaryota > Metazoa > Arthropoda > Insecta > Blattodea > Blattidae > Periplaneta > Periplaneta americana. The sequence goes on along the minus strand of NC_091122.1, from coordinate 154,100,974 downwards.
TTTTTCCGGGATTTACTTCCAACCCTATCGCTTTACTTGCTTCAACTAAAATTTCCGCGTTTTCCCTAATCGTTTGTGGATTTTCTCCAATAATAATAATAATAATAATAATAATAATAATAATAATAATAATAATAATAATAATAATAATAATAAAAATTTATTCGGGAAACGATCTTTTGTTGATTTTTCATTCGCAAGTAACAGACCATGAGTTCAAGGTGACGAAAAGCCACACAATGGTTGTGAAATATTGGATAGAAATCTAACTACGTAGAATCCTGCTGATTTATAACTAGAAAATTTGAACTAGAGCGGAATAGGATAATAATAATAATAATAATAATAATAATAATAATAATAATAATAATAATATATTAGCCATAATTTATTCAGAAATCGACCTTTTGCCGATTATCCATTCGCAAGAAATCTATCTCGAATCCTCCTGATTTATAGCTAGAAACGCTATCATTTGAACCACAACGGAATAGGCTAATAATAATAATAATAATAATAATAATAATAATAATAATAACAGTAATAATAGTAATAATAATAATAATAGTAATAATAACAACACTTAACCTTTTAATGTTTCATCAGTAACATGTAGTAACTTATAATGCCGTTTTATGTTATACAACCGTTTTCCTCGTAATACTTGTTAACAAATCATACATTTAATATTCTCATCATACTGTCAGCAAAAAAATGCGTCTTCTCATCCTACTTGGAACTTTCGTTTTTGTAGAGGTGCATGGTTTCGAGAGAGACATTGAGAAGATACGCCACTCGCAGGTCAGAGACAAATACAAATGGAACGGAGTTTGACTCCAGTGAGTGAGAGAGTGGGGGTTGTGGGAGGTAGGAAGCAAGGGAAATGCACAGCTATCATTGCGAGCCACAATGTGCTCGTGTGTCACATTTTCGCCACGGCTGTCATAAACCGTACAATATATCTAATATGAAGCAATGAGAGTTAAGGATTGGAAAATAAACCGAAAGCGCTTGCGCTCAAGGGTTCTTGTATTATATTTATTATTATTACTAGCCGTACCCGTGCGCTCCGCTGCACCTGTTAGAAATAAATATAAAGTAATTACATAATTAAAATAGGACGTTTGATCCAGGGAACATTCATGTTTGATAGAAGGATAAATCGTTTAATGTGTTACTTAATTTAAATTGCTCCAAATAATTAAAATGCGATCATTTTGGTCCAGAGACACTCATTTGGTGCAATGACAATTCCTTTAACCTGTTTCTTAATTTTTATTAAATTCAAACTATAGTTTAATGAAGATTGACATCATTTAGATTTAATGTGTATATTTTATTTTACTTGTTATAGGTTTCCATTGAATTATGGTAATAACTTAATTTTAACCCTTGTTTTCTACGTATTCAGTAAATGGCGCTTGGCCCACTATGGTTGTGAAGCCTTCAAATAACTTAAATTATATAATATAATATTACGTGTTATATTATATTATATTACAGTGAAACCTGCCTTTGCGGTCACTTCATTTAAACGGCCACCTGGCCAAAAGGTCAATTTTCTCTGAAATAGCTATTAATAAACAAACATCCCCAATTCGATTAGATAATGCAGCAGGAGAGCTCAAATTCCGTTTTCTTCTTGACTTCCTGCTGCTATAGCTGCTCCTACTCCGGTGTCTGCTGGAACTAATTGGATTTGCCATAAGATCAATACAAATTGTCTCTTTATTTAGCGGCCACCTCATGCTTCGGCCAGCGGCCGGGGTCTCTTTGGATTGGAACCTGACTATAACAGTCACTGTCCAACAAAAATTTTTTTCACGGATACTGTCTGACCTATTTTTTCGATGGTTAGAGGACAGAGAGCAATATCACGAGTACAATAGCTAAGTGTACAACAGTACACCCTCCATATCTTGGGGCTAGTTGGTTAGTTTTATGACTCTTGTCACTTTCCACTCCGACCCTGCACAGCTATAAACTCTTACTCGTTTTTTAAGGATTGAAACACGGACGTTTTCTATCGAAAATGTCACAGTATGTTTTAGGTCAGTAGTTAACCATTCGAATTTTTTTATTTTTTTTTCTCCTCTTTCCATCTTTTTCTATTTGGACCAGCTTTTACAAATTTTTCTTCTTTTCATTCAGTTGATTCAGAGGAACTGTGACGTTAGTTTGAGTCTAACAATATATCTAGAGTGGTATTAAGTTTAGAGGTGAGACGAAAAATGATTGAAGAAAACGAGAAGGGAACATCTGCGAGAAAAATTGCAGAAATATTCAAATGTGGAAGGGCACAAATACACGGTATAATTAAGATGAAATATTAAAACAATGGGAGGAAAATATGCATGGTGGCCAAAAAAGAAGAGAGAATCTGTGTTTAGTAATGTGAATGATTTCGTTTACGAATGGTTCAAGTGTGCGAGGGCGAAGAAATTGAGTTTTGAAAAGGCTAGTTGCAAGAATGGAAGAGGCTGACATTAATATGCACGACTGTTGTACGCACACAGTACTAAAAAGTCAATGAAATTCAGTACGTTCATCCTGATTCATAAAAACCGCAACCTTAATCAAGCGGCCACCTGATAAAACGGCCATTTTATAAGGTAACTTCAGATGGCCGCTTTAGACAGGTTTCACTGTATATTATATTATATTATATTATATTATATTATATTATATTATATTATATTATATTATATTATATTATATTATATTATATTATATCAGAAGTTACTATAATAACATTATAGCATTATGTCCATCTAGAGAAACTACACTTTCCAATGGTGAAATAATAATTAATTATACAAATCGGTTAATTTAGCTTCCGATATTACTTCATACAAACACAGAAACATTCTCTGTAGGCTATCTTTCATAGCTTTCGATTGTTGCTGTCCAAGGCCCCTTATAGACGAAGTCATTTGTTTTTTAATTCATTACATGACCTTAGATGGCAGTTATTTTAATTTTAAAACTCATTTATCTCATTAAATATCAGTCATATCAAAATGTTTCAAGGAATAAAACTTATCGAAAATTATTTTTAAAGAAACTTTCGTTATGTAACATTTTTCACGAAAATTAATAATAAGCGAGATATTTCGATTTATTTAATTCAGGCCCCCTTATAATCCCCCTTTTAAATAATGTATTTTGAATGCCATATAGCCTAAAATCTAAGTTAGAACGAACATAATTTATATTCCAATTTTCATCGAAATCCGTTCATCCATTATCGCGTGAAAAGGTAACAAACATACAGACAGACAGACAGACAGACAGACATACAAACAAAAATTTCAAAAAAAGCGATTTTCGGTTTCAGGGTGGTTAATTATATATGTTAGGACCGATTATTTTTGGAAAATCGAAAATTACCAGAAAAATTTTGGCTACAGATTTATTATTAGTATAGATAATCATTATTATTATTATTATTATTATTATTATTATTATTATTATTATTATTGTTATTATTATGGATGTTCCACTTCGAAACCTACCTGTAACACTGGAAAGAGAATGAACCTGGCCTCTCAAATTCGAGTTGCGTCAACACTGCCCCTGGGGTCAGCCCTGTGTTTGCTGCTGGTTGTTGTCCTGGCGATGAGGGCATAATGTTCGTCAATCTGGGAATTAAACGCACAAAGGCTTTACAGTGATTCAGTCTGTCGTATTATCCATTCAAACACACTGCCAGAGAGGACGGGGAACTCGTACCCTAGTCTCTCTCACATCGTACACTGATAATGTTGTAGGCAGCGACAAAATTTGTGCATAAAATTCAGTAATACACGAATCAGTTACTGTAATAACACGCTATTACCCTAACTTCTGTCTCACCATTTTTGCTTCAACGTCCAAACGTAAATGTCACGCAGTAAAATTTAACAACACAAAAGTTGTAAAGCACTTCATGAACCGGCAATTGTCTACCTGGAACTGAGGTGACCATATTACAGACGCATACTCTAGCTTACTCCTAACTAGAGTTTTGTATAGAGTATCAATAGTATTTATATTTTTTAATTCTTTTGTATTTCTGATTATAAATCTTAATTTTCTATATGCTTCAATTACCGCGTGATTTAAGTGCATTTTAAAACATAAGTTGTGTGTAAAATAAATACCCATATCCTTAAATGATTCCACGCTAAGTAATTTCACACCATTAATTTCATACAAATCTTGAGAAATTGTCTTATTTTTAGAATAAGTCATAAAGCAACATTTATTAGGATTTAACAGAAGAAAATCGTCAATACTCCATTCATATAGTCTGTCTAAATCATGCTGTAGATCAAAAGCATATAATAATATCCTCAACATATAAACACCCAACTACAATTTAATACATACAATACAATTACTATCCCTTCACCACTGTCAAAATATCCACCAAGGTTTAAAATTATAACAATAATTATTTCACATGATTAGTGTTGAAGTATTAATGAGAGATTAATATTCCTTACGTCATTTGGTAGAACATGAAACTTTGAAAGTTTGACTAAGTAAGCTTCAGAAAATATATTTCATATTCCCGTTATCATGGAAGACAGTGTTTAAAAATGGCAACTCCTCAACATAAAAATGTTTGTGTCATGCAGCTTACGAAAACAAATTCAGTAACAATGGTACAGAGGTTGTTTAGCAGACATTTTCTGATTCACCATCTATCACATCGACCCCATAAGGTATATCAGCTATTTTTGAGTTATTTTTCATTATGTTCCCCACTGGAATTGTGACATTTGTCATACCGTGGGATCAACTTTTGTATCCCTGTGTTCTAGAGGTTTGTCGCCCGGAATCGAAACCAGTATGTGACAGCCATTTGTGCCTCTCTGTAATGCCTCAATTCCAGTGGGGAATATGTTACAAAATGGCTAAAAAATTGTTGTATCTATGCCAAAAAAATTTTTACAATGAAATTAGGTTTACTTTCTGTAAACGGTCCCAGGGAAACATATTTTTACGGCCTTGGGGTGGAGGTTACATATAAACTGCATCCTTCACGTAGTGTCAAATCTGGTTACACAATTATAATTGGACAATTATCTGTCACTTTGTAAACCTCTTTGTATGTGTATAAATATTTTATTATTTGTGTCAATTTTAAAACTCCCGAAGTTGAAGCTAAATTTCCCTCGGTTATGTGCGAACTGAGCAATTAAGGATAATGAACTAAATAATTTGCTACTTATTCTGTCGAAAATTGTCGCAACAGTCCCAGTAGCATTTGTAACTATTGTTCAGTGTTCCCTTTAATTGTCTCTATCGTCAATTATTTTTTCGCGTGCTAAATTGGACATTTCGCGTACTTACGGTAGTACATTCGACTCAAAATTTGCTGACTCACTGATCCCCGTCACCAGCTTTATGCAAATAATTTAGATTGAGGATGAATTTATTTAATTTCACTGAACTTTAAATAAATTTATAATTGGTGTATAAAATGAACACTTCAAATGTACTGTTAATATACATCGTGTTTCAAAACTATGGTAAACTTTATTCTAATTGAATAATTTCAAGGGAAAAATTGTTCCGGGGCCGGGTATCGATCCCGGGACCTCTGGTTGAACGTACCAGCGCTCTCCCAACTGAGCTACCCGGGAACTCCACCCGACACCGTCTCAACTTTTCCCTTTATATCCACACAACTCGCGTGGGCTGACGAAACGCCAGAGACCCACATCGAGTGCACATAAACCCGGCCCCGGAACAATTTTTCCCTTGAAATTATTCAAATCTGCTTTACAGGGAGCTTCACCTGAAAGATTAGATTTGCATAATATATACGTCACTGTACGTTAACAGAAAACCACAATTCCAAGTCACACAGTGTTTGTGTGCACTCGATGTGTGTCTCTGCCGGTTCGTCAGCCCACGCGAGTTGTGTGGATATAAAGGGAAAAGTTGACACGGTGTCGGGTGGAGTTCCCGGGTAGCTCAGTTGGGAGAGCGCTGGTACGTTCAACCAGAGGTCCCGGGTTCGATACCCGGCCCCGGAACAATTTTTCCTTTGAAATTATTGTAATCTGCTTTACAGGGAGCTTCACCTGAAAGATTAGATTTGCATAATTTATTGTAATTATTATGAAGTAAATATTAATGATATAAAAACTTGTTCATATAATTTGTTCAAGAAACTCTCAAAGTCTTATTTGCACGCTACAATCACTCATGCCCGATTTCTAGTACACCTCAGTTAACTCTCAGTTACTTGACTGCGCTTATAAATTGAACTGCACTGATAACTTTCATGAGTTTCCGGAAAGTTAAATGTAGATTTATCAGATCTTGTAACTAACAGTTGAGGTAACTTAAAGTTCAGTATCTTTTGTCGTCCATAGATGTCTCCACTAGTATTTCATTAGTGATTTTTTAGTTATTTATAGTTACTTTTGTTTCCAGAAGTTTTCAGCAGTAATATGGCTGGTATGTACAAGGTGAGCTCTACACTAGTAGGCGCAAGACATTTTAATTAAGGAATCGCATGATAAACAATAGTGTACATGTACACTTCCATCTAAATCGTAATATGATTACAAAAGGCAATAATTGCTGGTATTTGACGTGATCATCCAGGTAAATAATACTAGTGAAGACGGCTAGATGTAACTTCTGCTTCAAAACTGCAACCATATTCAGCTGTGGTCGCTGTGGCAGCCATACTGATAAACATGTCAAAATATTTTATATTCGTCCATATGAATGCTTTCATGTATTCAAATCGACTTTTCAGAGTCCGAAATACCATTCGCATTGGTAGAACACCCAAGAATAAAATATTCCTCGACTGACGACATAGAATCTTTAGTTGATAACGAAAATTAAACTTGAGATGTTCAGAATTGTGTTTACAAAAACAAATTATTATCCTAATATGTCATAGAAAGTAAGACATTTACCGTAAGTTACGTAAATAAAACGCCAATTTTTTAAAACTATACATATAATATAGTAAATCAATTTATTGTGGTACATATTATTATTTAATATCAGTTATTATAGTTTACAAAACAGTAATGCAGTAGCGCCGCATGTCGGTATTTGTTCGAGTCAGTACTAACAGCCAGGTAACTACAGGCCGAACCACAATTACCAGTTGAAGCACAGATAACTGTAAAGATGACGATAACTGCTTTTTCGGAAACTCATTTTAAACATATCAGCACGTTAAATCATAGATAACTCTGTATGTACAGGTAACTGTCTTTTTAGAAACTGGGCATCAATGTTATACGGCATACATCAACACGATAGTCAAATTTTTGCCACAACCTCTCCAATATATTTTATACCTGCAATCGCAGCAATGATCCGATATCTTGTTTCTTCAAGGCTGGTGACCTGGAAGGCCAAGGTCGATAGGCCAGACCAGCGGTGTAGCACGTCCAATCCAACAAATTTTTGCTTGTAAGCGGTCCGTGGAACTGGTGGCTGGTAGGACTAGCGCGGAAAGAATAAAAGTAAACAACAAGCAATCGGTACACTCACCTACTGTTGAGAACTACCTTCTTTGCGTGGTTTGCAATTTTGTTATTTTGGCGACCCTTTCTGCCTTCGGTATGCAGCACATTGTGACATCATTTTTTAGTGAATGTCCAACGAAATCTGAAAATACTGAGGTGATAGTGTTGATCTCAACAAGGACTATGATGATGATGATGATGATGATGATGATGATGATAATAATAATAATAATAATAATAGGCCACCAGCGTCGCTCAGTCGGTTAAGGCGCTTGTCTGCCGGTCTGAAGTTGCCCTCGGGCGCGGGTTCGATCCCCGATTGGGCTGATTACCTGGTTGAGTTTTTTCCGAGGTTTTCCCCAACCGTAAGGTGAATGCCAGGTAATCTATGGCGAATACTCGGCCTCGTCACGCCAAAATACCATCTCTCTATCACCAATCTCATCTAAGCTAAATAATCTCGTAGTTCATACAGCGTCGTTAAATAACCAACTAATAATAATAATAATAATAATAATAATAATAATAATCATCATCACCATATCCCTCACGTATTAGACCCTACAGGATCTGTTACGGTCTCATGCCAGCGCTTTCGTTGTCTTCCCAATTTCCTCTTTCCTCTTGGTACATAAGTAAGAACATGTCGAAAGGATGGATCGCACTAGATGGCCTAACATCTAGTGCGATCCATCCTTTCGACATGTTTTTTCCACTGAAGTCGATATTGTTGAACAAAATTAACTATAGGATCCAATTTTAGTTCCTGCAATATGTCCACATTTTTACGGTGTTCCAGCAAAGAGCATCCCGCTGTTCGTCTCATGAACCTCATTTCAGCTGTCATCAGCCTTTGCTCATCAGCTTTTCTGATTGTCCATGCCTCGCTACCGTAAGTGAGGACCGGTCGAGCTAGTGTTTTATATACCTTTAGCCTTGTATGTTTCTGAACATGGTATGATTTGAAGACGGTGTTAATTACGCCAGTGATTTTTATAAATTTAGATATTTTGTTCGACATATCTTCATCAGTGATGATGATGATGATGATAATAATAATAATAATAATAATAATAATAATAATAATAATAATAATAACAGTAATAGGAGTGTATAATAATGTTCAAGATCGAAACAAATTTTACATGACTATCAGTTCACGATTTGCGCTTAATTATTTTACCATAGGCCATATAAACGCAAATGATATTTTGTGCGGAGCCGCCACTGATACGGTTGCGGTGGGTATGCAATCTCGCTGAGTGGTCTACCGCCACTCACAGCGACACTCAAATTTACGAGCGCGCCCAACTTGTTTCTATCAGCATCGAACTGAGTTGTGTTTTAAAAAAGAGGAAACTTATTGCAAACACTAAACGCACAGATAAATCCAGCTACAAACTGGGATGCAATACGCTGTTTGCCTTTTATTTTAGTTCCTCCGCCTTCCGCAGATAATTGCGTAGACGAGATGTTACGGTTAGTTATCCCGTCAGATGTATATCGTGAACCGACGCGCCGAAAGTGTGAGCGAATTCCGGCTACAGATTTTGAGGGCTTGGGTTCGGTTTCTTACAGGATTTTTTTTTTCACTACATCACTAGATTCAGTTCATCACAGTATGATAATTTGACTGCTATAAAATCAACGAGTCTGTAAGAATTGTTTTCCTTGGAAACAAGTCACGTTATTTGCAAATGTGTACGATCTCAGTAACTGAATTTGATTATTATTAACTTTTCATACTGCGCAAGATAATTATAATAATGGTAATCCATTATTTCAGACCTTTCAGTAGCTAAAGTTGTCACTCGTGCGTCAATGCAAACACAATTTTGTCAGGAAACAAAAAAATAAAAACTTTTTAATCTAATTGTATGATTAATTCAAAAAATGAAACTCTGGTAACAATTCGGTATGTAATAGTTACAAATGTACGAGCTATTCCATCTCAAATCGAACCGAAATATAGAGAAAATTGACCTTACAATTTCTAAATACAATAAAACTTTTTTTGTACGTAGAGAACTCTGATACAATGCTTTGTGCAAAGTTTGAGGCATCAGAACTTCATAGTGTTTAAATTAAAAATATTTAAATTTATCGTATTTTCATAACATTTGCAACTTTAAACTGTTGTAGGTCCGAAACACTTTCACCCAATGATCAAAATCATGGCTTATTTTGATGCTGAGAAATTAAAGTTTATATTGACATATAAACAGATTTTCTTACTTTTTATGGAAGTGGAGAAATTTAAATTTTTCCTCATTAAGAAGCCTTTGCCAAGGAAAAAGTATTTTAAAAATATATAGTTAGATTCCGCATTGAAAGTACAAATAAACACATATTTTTTACTGATGGCACGTTGATAAGAAAGTATTGAAAATATCAAATAAAGAAAATAAATATTACGTGCGTGAACTAACCAGCTGACTGTGAGGCGGGAGCTAGCCGAGTTAAGCAAGGCCAGGAGACATAAACACGTGATGTGTCGTCTAGCAGTCATGGCTGTGCTAGCTTTATCACAGGTTTTCATAAACACAGGAGTAAAATGATGCCCAACGCTCACTTATCTTCAGCTCTCGGCCAGTGCGGCGGTACTGCGCCGTTCAAGTCTAGGCGTGTGAAATAATCTATTTAATACCCTCGAAACTTATTGCCGTACCACTAACCAAACAATGCCAAATCCCTCTTAATAATGCAAGGTTTTTTCTCAATATTTTTTTACATTTTTACAAATTGGCAAAAAACCTAAAAGTAAGTAAAATCAGATTATCTGTCTCTCTGTAAACAATAAAAATAAGTATTACTTCTTAATATAACCTAACAAATGTCAGCTTCAAAATGAGCTCTCGTTCAATGTTCTGCAGTAAATGGTTCCAGAGTTCTGAGCGCTGAAAGAGGGTTTTTTTATAACAATCGCTAAATTTGTCGCTCAATAATACGAAAACCGTTTGACTTTCGATAGTATATTTTTGAAAATGCACTCTCCCCAGCACCTTGCATAAATAGGGAAAAAATTAGAGTATAAAAAAATGCGAGGTTTTTTACTCATCGATTTCATGTGGAATAGCCCGTACATACCTAAAACGTAAACAAAAAAATCATACTTTCTAAGTTACTTGGATTTTATTTTGAATGTATCTAGTTGTGATAAAACACTTCTGCATTTATTCAGAATTTAAGAGGATTTGTAGGAGAAACAATAAGGTGATGAAGATCCTAAAGAAAATAGGTGTGGATTGGAACGAGAGAAAGCTGTTCAGTAATCTTTATATGAAACAACGACTCAAGTCAGAATAGAAGAAGAAATGTCAGAAGGAAGTGAAATAGGGAAAAGAGTACGTCAAGGATGCCCTTTATCACTTACCCTGTTTAACATCTACTTGAAGGATTTAGTGAAGAACTGTTTTCAGAACAAGGGGAGGGGTGAGGAAGAAGAATAAAGTACATAAATTTGCTGATTATTTGATGAAGGTGAAGATATGGTGATGATAACTTATATCTATGTGATTGTAAGTAATGAGCGCAGTCAATGTCCCTTATAAAGTTGTTCACGTGCTCCGAGAAGGAAAGCAATCGGAGAAGGGATAAATACCTATAAAGGAAACGATTCGTTTTACTGAAATGCTAGCCAGTAAGAGATTATAACAGAGACTACCGTAAGACTTGTGATAAAAGACGACGTTTTCTTGGACATTAAATGCCGCATCTCCTCCACATTCAGTTGAAGTTTCTGTTCTAAGCTATCCGTTTAAATGTTCATCCTTAAATCGCCTTCTGGATAACGAAATTCAAGACGCAAACAATCGTGCTTGGTGGTCTGAGAATGAAAACCAGGTCGAGGGCAATTAATTTCAAAGATCGAAAAAAGCCTTATAATGATTTTCTCCACAAGAAGAGTGAAAATGAGATACCCATGCCTTATATTATTTATGCAATGTGAAAGAACGTCGGCAATGACTTCTGTAGTTGAAAGTGTCGTTACATAAATTATTACTGATTAAATATTAGTACATTATGCAACGAGCTTATAATGGTAGTAATTAAGACGCGAGTATGTTTGTTTATGAAACGAGCGCAAGCGAGTTTCATAATTTTAATACGAGCGTCTTAATTACCATTATAGCCAAGTTTCATACGACTTTTTATGCTCGACCATATTTATAACTTGAAATTATTCATAAGTATTAATGTTATCGTTATGTAAGTAGGGAGCGGAACTGACCTGAATTGTGAGATGTGCGCAGACGCGAAAGTATTGGTTTTTTCCGAGGCACGAATGTCATTGACCTTGATATAACGTAGAGAATAACATGAAGATTAGTCTTGATATAACCTGGAAATTGATTTAGAATTGAAAAACGAGATGACAAATTGAATTTATTTGAATATTATTTACAATTAACGCTAATTATTATAGTAACAGAACATAACCTTCTGCGACAGTATTGGATTTTCAGCCTCCGTGACTTTTCGCTAATTGTCTTTCGATTGCATATCCGAGAATAATCGATACTTGCGGTTTTATAATGGTACAATGGTGATTTCTCATTGGCTGAACAACTGAATTATAATGAATAGGTGTACTTTAATGAGGTGCATTAAAGGGCTACTACCAGATGTATAATTACTACATTTCGGCATGGTCGAGCATAAAGTTATTTACGGTACAAATGTCAACATATCATTTTATTTTTGGAGTAGGAATATTCGCTAAACGAGGTTGAAGATCGAGTGTAGCAATACATGCGAACAAAATAAAATCATTTTTAACATGTGTCACACATTATATTTTAGAGAGCCATTCGTACTGGAATAGAGACAATGCTGTATTCCATCTCAATATATTAGTGAAACTTTATCATATTAAAAGCAGGCAATTATGTAGCTCAAAGCCGTCCCCTGTTCAAACATCAGACATCTTTATGTTGGGGAGGTCTGTCATTCCATTATTGTCCACAGCTGTGGAGTAACGGTTAGCGTGTCTGGCCGGAAAATCAGGTAACCCGGGTTCGATTCCCGGTCGGGGCAAATTAGCTGGTTGAGGTTTTTCCGGGGTTTTCTCTAAACCCAATATGAGCAAATGCTGGGTAACTTTCGGTGCTGGACCCCGGACTCATTTCACCGGCATTATCACCTTCATCTCATTCAGACGCTAAATAACCTAAGATGTTGATAAAGCGTCGCAAAATAACCTACTAAAAATTAATGGTGGAGTTAACACTCGTAATTGAGGTTCTTTTTCACACCAAAGTAATCAGTAAGCACTTCCAACAATGTGGCCTCCGCGATCTCCAGATTTCAATCCGGCCGACTTTTGGTTGTGGAGTTACCTTAAAGAACGAGTTTTCCTGACACATTCAACTGACTCATTTCACTGGCATTATCACCTTCATCTCATTCAGACGCTAAATAACGTAAGATGTTGATAAAGCGTCGTAAAATAACCTAATATAAAAATTAATGGTGGAGTTAACACGCGTAATTGAGGTTTTTTTCCGACCAAAGTCATCAGTAGGCACTTTCCAACAATGTGGCCTACGCGATCTCCAGATTTCAATCCAGTCGACTTTTGGTTGTGGGGTTACCTTAAAGAATGAGTTTTCCTGACACATCCTGCAACCCTACTGCAAGTGAACGATGCCATCTCACAAGAAATTGCCAATATTCCAAGACATTATCTGCAAAATGCTGTGCATGGTGTCGCAGACACAATGCTGTACGTTGAACAAGAGAACGGCGGGCATCTTCCCAATGTTTTGTAAACCCCGTTGTTTGTCCAACACTGTAATGTTTTTGTTTTTTCCCTATCTCAAATATTATAATATTTATAGCAGTTTAATGTTTGAACTGACTTTTGAAATACTCTGTAAATTAAGCCTTCGTATATAGGTGTTCTTTTTTAGAGGCGAAGTTCTGGGTTCAAATGTACCTGAAATTGTTGATTTTAATACTTACTTACTTACCGGAGGTTCATTGCCGCCCTCACATAAGCCCGCCATAGGTCCCTATCCTGAGCAAGATCAATCCAGTCCCTATCATCATATCCCACCTCCCTCAAATCCATTTTAATATTATCTTCCCATCTACGTCTCAGCCTCCCTAAAGGTTTTTTTCCCTCCGGCCTCCCAACTAACACTCTATATGCATTTCTGGATTCGCCCATACGTGCTACATGTCCTGCCCATCTCAAACGTCTGGATTTAATGTTCCTAATTATGTCAGGTGAAGAATACAATGCGTACAGTTCTGCGTTGTGTAACTTTCTCCATTCTCCTGTAACTTCATCCCTTTTAGCCCCAAATATTTTCCTAAGCACCTTATTCTCAAACACCCTTAACCTATGTTCCTCTCTCAGAGTGAGAGTCCAAGTTTCACAACCATAAAGAACAACCGGTAATATAACAGTTTTATAAATTCTAACTTTCAGATTTTTTGATAGCAGACTGGATGATAAAAGCTTAACAACCGAATAATAACAGGCATTTCCCATATTTATTCTGTGTTTAATTTCCTCCCGAGTATCATTTATATTTGTTACTGTTGCTCCCAGGTATTTGAAATTTTCCACCTCTTCAAAGGGTTAATTTCCAATTTTTATATTTCCATTTCGTACAATATTCTCGTCACGAGACATAATCATATACTTTGTATTTTCGGGATTTACTTCCAAAATCGTTGATTTTAATAGCAATTATAATTGTTGAGCCTGTAATTACAGCTGGGAAATCCTTGTGAATATGTACGGTATGTAAGAGAACTATGTACTGTACATGAAAAATAGAAGCCAAGGAAAGTTTACCAGCAATCTTTCTCTCACAACAAACTAGTCATAATCATCGCCTCCAATCATGTTATTGATGTATTTAATTCTGCAGTATTGGCTTCTCCTATGTCAGAATAGTACCTTATGCAACGAGCCTATAATGATAGTAATTAAGACGCAAGTATGTTCGTTTATGAAACGACCATATTTCTAACTTGAAATTATTCAGAAATATTCATTTTATTTGTATCTGACAGAAGATCGGAAGTGGCCTTGTTCATAGCTCTTAAATTGTGAGATGTGCGCAGACGCCAAAGTATTGATTTTTTCCGAGGAACAATAATGTCATTGACCTTGATGTAATGTAACATGAACTAATTTTGATATAACCTGGAAATTGATTTAGAATTGAAAAACGAGATGACAAATTGAATTTATTTGAATATTATTTACAATTAACGCTAATTATTATAGTAACAGAACATAACCTTCTGCGGCAGTATTGGATTTCCAGCCTCCATGACGTTTCCCTCGTTGTCTTTCGATTGTATATCCGAGAATAATCGAAAACCTGAACTTTAATGAATAGGTGCACTTTAATGACATGCATTAAAGGACTGCTACCAGGTGTATAATTACTACATTTCGGCATGGTGGAGCATAAATAAAATTATTTACACTGCCTAACTATAAATTCCTTATAAGTGTTGTCGACCAAAAGTGTAGGCACAATCAGACACCAATCTTATGTTACGAATTGAAGGAAATGAGTTGTAAAATTATTAATTCGAATAGTGGAATGAAAGCCAATTTGTCGTCGTTAACGGTGTCCACACCTGTGGAGTAACGGTCAGCGCGTCTGGCCGCGAAATCAGGTGGCCCGGGTTCGAATCTCGGTCGGGGCAAGTTACCTGGTTGAGGTTTTTTCCGGGGTTTTCCCTCAACCCAATACGAGCAAATGCTGGGTAACTTTCGGTGCTGGACCCTGGACTCATTTCACCGGCATTATCTCCTCCATTTCATTCAGACGCTAAATAACCTAGATGTTGATACAGCGTCGTAAAATAACCCAATAATAAATAATAATATTGTTAACGGTTATCTCCATTCTGTTTCAGCGAATTCAGCTGACGATTTCTCATATAGAGATCTACGGTTGAGTCCATAGCAGGTCGAGAGATATTATTAGTGGATTAGGTGACAGTGCCAGCCATGTTGTACGGAAGGACTAAATCTCACAGCTTTAACTTTGCATTCAAACCACCGTCCTGGTTTGCAATCCTGTCCAGCTCTCGGACGTTTCTCATTTGTCAGTGTGACGATTTGTCGCATTGCACTGTAGAAGGAGGCCGAGCGTTGTGCTAATGTCTTAACATAAATTAATTGTGATGAGGGTCAAAAGGACTGAGTAAGACTCGTTAGGAGTATGTAAAAATATGCATACCTTACATTACATAACATTATATTATATTAAATCACATTACATACATTCATGCAGCCTACAAAAGGGCCTATACGAGGTGGAATTGAAATAACCCTGCAGATTTTCAGAGCTAATAGCTCATGTTGTATGTAGCAAAAAAGTGTAATACCATATTGGTGGAAAGTTCATAGTTTTCTTAGAAAAAATAGTTTTTTTTTCCTCAAATATTTAACACTCTCTTATTCGGTAACTATTGTCAGTAGGATCGTGACTTTTGTTCATATCGACAGAAAATCTAATAAAGAATCATTTATCCATCTGGCGTATTTCAATAGTGTGGATGGTTTTCATGTAAATTTAATTTAAAAACCACTAATTTCAAGTCACTGAACGTTGCGAACAGATTACAACGTCGTATCGAAAGAGGGAGGTTCGCGTACAGAGACAGACTTGAGTTCGTTGACCTCTTACATCTTTATTACTAGAAGAAAGATTACTGTGTTAGCGTCGATGTTGCCGGATTGCTGAAACTTCCAACTTAATCTACTAAAATTAATCGTGCATTTAATTACAAAACGTAATATAGATTTTCTATTATTTTAAGTGTATCCTATCGCCCATTTCAATCTGAAGGATTATTACACTTTCACCCTGTATACTCTACGTACGTAGGCCTACATGCATACATGCAAACATACATATAGGCCTACATACATTACACATACATACATACATACATACATACATACATACATACATACATACATACATACATACATACATACATACATGCTGGGTAACTTTCGGTATTGGACCCCGACTCATTTCACCGGCATTATCACCTTCATCTCATTCAGACGCTAAATAACCTAAGCTGTTGATAAAAGGTCGTAAAATAACCTATTAAAATAAAAACATACATACATACATACATACGTACATACATACATACATACATATATACATACGTACATACAGTCCACACCTGTGGAGTAACGGTCAGCGCGCCTGGTCGCGAAACCAGGTGGCCCGGGTTCGATTCCGGTCGGGACAAGTTACCTGGTTGAGGTTTTTTCTGGGTTTTCCCTCAGCCAATTATGAGCAAATGCTGGGTAACTTTAGGTGCTGGACCACGGACTCATTTCACCTTCATCTCATTCAGACTCTAAATAACCTGAGACGTTGATAAAGCGTCGTAAAATAACCTACTAAAATAAAAATACATACATACATACATACATACATACATACATACATACATACACATGTGTGGTTTGATCATTAAAGTAAGGTTCCCTTGGCAACAACTCCTTGCGAGCCAATAGGAAATAAATTTTTCCTGTGTGCTACTTCAGCCTAAGTTTGTGGGGATTGGAACAACAATCACATCTGACAGGTACTGTGCAACATTACTATCATTGAAGCCGACAATTCGCAGGGAAAGGTCTGGTCTTCTACCCAGATGTGTTTAGCTTTTTCGCGTTAATGCTAGACCTCACAATGTTCAACGAACAAAGCAACTTTTGCAATTATTCTCTCACTGGAACATTATGGAGCAATTTCCTTACAACTTCCTCTGACTGAGATTCTGGCTGATATGTACATCTATTACCAGGCGGTATATCTCACTCGATATGTCTCAGAGGAAGAACAATAAACATTTGAAGTCTGATTAGTGTAATATGTAGGTAGTCACCTATGTATGGAATGGACTGGAAAAGAAACTATCCATCCTACCTCATTATCTCTTGGCATAGTTGCCTCACGAATGATGCCTTGTTAGCGTTACTTGTGAGTTGCATACCTGTCTTCGGACAGTTGACTAAGCAACAACTCCTTGCAGCCCAAATTTAACCCCATCAAATTTTCATTTGTTTGGGCCATTGATAAGATAATTTCTAGTTCCTGCAACCGTACATGATACTATCTAAGATTGATTGCAACATCAAGGGTCAGATTTCTACAGAGAGAGAATCTTAATTCTTCAATCTTGTATCACAATGGGATAAACGTAAGACAATTTGGAACAGTAGTAATCAGTTTGCAGTTCAACATTGTAAATGTAATTTGAGCATAAGTTGTACATAAAACCCTTAGGAGAAAAGGAACCTTACTTAATGATCAACCTTTGCACAAATAGGCATCCGTACAGGCAAATAGACACCTGTCGCCATCAGATCAGCTCCCGAGCTTCTCTAACTTCATCGCAACCACCCTTACCGTCACCATCACCACCATATTGTAACCATCATTACAGTTACAACCATCACATCACCTGGTTCATCCAGATCTGTAATACTTTCAGCTTTCTTGCCCAAATTCCAACATCCGTTTGGACAATACTTTTTTTACTGTTGCAATTTGTTTTTATGGTAACAACTTTGTGCTTCTCATTTGTTTTCCGCGGAACATCGAAGAGATTATTTCCTTTTGGAGCCTGTGATGCTCATTCGGCTTCAGTGTGCGGAGTGTAATCAGATTCCTTGTGCGTCTTCCATCCTACGTTCCAGCTCCTATTTGCAAAAATAAAACTGCTGCATTCAATCTCTTTTAAAATGCACGTTTCCCTTCTGATGTCAACATCACCATCGTCTTGTTTAAGCTGTGAATCTCTTAGTAGGTTCTCTCCGCTTTGTAAGATTTTAGATCTTAATCTCATCCTTCGAGAACGTCAAACGTCTTTCGTCCTGATGGGTTTGTAGGCCACGGCTGCCTCTTCAATTTGCGATGGGATATAAGGTTCTGACGTAGAATTTAAGTCGATGGGATCTTGCATCCAGGCTGGACTCGCTAGTCACCAGACCCAGGACTGTTGCTGTGGTATGAGGCCGTGCAACAGGTGTAACTGAAATGTATGACGCTTAACACTGGTACACTACAATTCCCAGTAGTGCCGTTGTGTTGAACCGGATTGTAGTCACTCGATAAAATGTTGACGTCTCTCTGTGAGCAAGGGAGCAAGCATTCATGAGTAGGTGGAAGTGTCAGTACCTGTTGAGTCAATTAATAAACATTTTGACGCTTCCTTTATAAATTTCTCTTTGTATGATGTGCGAATAGAAAGAATTGCAATGTTACAAACAACCCATTCCGAGATAGGTCTACTTCACATAGAACACGTCCTCCCCCGCTCCGAGTATGGACACTAGAGATGAACAAAACTAACTGCCGCTCTCGCTCGCTGTGTTCGTTGCATTTGTCTTTCGAGTCTCGTCTCGTCATTCTCGTGCGCTTCGAGTCTCGCTCAACATTCTCGAAATAACATTTGGTCGGTGTGGAAAGATTTCGTAACTTTGAATAACATACATCATTGAAATAAATAGCATTATAAATGTTTAAATGAGACAAAAAGGCAAAACAGAACTGTATCTTAATTATCAAAATGTTCTGGTTCTATTACATGATATTCCCTATGGTTATACAGGGACATCATTTTATTTTTACTTCAATTTTTATTGTACCTGAGTTTTTGAATGTACTCCACTCTCACCCCATATACTGGTAAACTTCCAACCTTCCTCCATACAGACCCAAGGCCGCGTATGCGGTCAAAGTAAACAGTACTGAGTTAGTGAGTATAGTACGTTCTAGAAATAAGTTCGCATTTTTCAGTGACGAAAGAGCTTTCAATATTGAATTATATTTTCGCACAGGTACTGTCGTCCGTTTGCCTACGTCGCATCCTGGTTTCCCCCCACCCGCTTCTGCTCGCCCCTCTGTAAAAGCTAGTGGCTGGGCTGTCTTAGCTCTTTTCTGAGAACATTAATTTCTGTTAGGAATTGGACGTCTACGTAATATTATACAATTGTTTAAAATAACTTAAATAAAAGGGCCTCGTTAAGTAATTAACTATCACGTGATTTCCCCTCTTTCTAACGACCCTGTGACAAAACCACTTGGACGGACAGTAGATAGGATGTCTGAGTAATTTTATCTTTTCGGATCGGGCAGAACTGAAGACTGAATTTACAGTATGTAAGGTACTCTTTTATAGAGTAGGTACAGAATTATTTCAACATGAGTTACTAGTACGAAGGACGAAACTGGTAATTGGAATTAGGTACAGTAGTCTATAATGCGATAATATGCACAAAAGAACTTAAGCTTGTATTGAAATGAACGACCACCATTATCAAAAATGTGTTTAAATATCCATATTATGATTATTTTTCAATTTAACTTTATTCTCTATATTGTACGCTAGACAGTATAATATACACTGCATAATGAATACGTCCGAATGGATACTCGGTTCGTGAGTAAAAACACTTGCTGTTAATACAGTACTGTATTTTGATTAAACAAAAACCTAATAAAAATTATCAAACTCAAAATCGCGATATTTCCTAGTTTACGTAAATGGATGAACTGCTTTTTTTTCCTTCCTATACCTAGTAAAGTGATGTGTTTGTATTTTACGCCAGGATCATCGAGGTAGCAAACGGTGTTTTCGGTTCTCAACAGTTAATCCAAAGGTATAGCCAGGTTAATATTAGAAATGTTAGTAAAAATAAAATGATGTCCCTGTATAAATAGAAAAAAAAAACGATTCTCAAATAAATTTGTATTTCTAAGAAACATAAAACATAACGTTAATATCTTTTTACTTGAGATTGCACACTTGATCTCAAACATTTGAAAAGAAAATTCCTAGCCTTTTAATAAGGGCCTAGTAATTAAATAAAGACTGGGGAACGGATTATTATGCACTGAAGGTTAGAGATGATGTTTCAAATAAGCTACTTGATTGTTTATACAGTTGCCATTTCAGTCAGGTATAAACAACTGTGGCGATTCAAGGCTGCTTGACGTTTGGGACTTCGGGACATGGATGTCTCAAAATACTCACAAGCAGTCTTTACGTCAACGACGCCACGTATATACAATATTTTGTCATGCGGGTTTTCGCCTTTGCGGGCGCTGTTATTCTTGCTTTCTCGATCGTTGTTCATCTCTAATGGACACTCTTCTCTAGCTCCGTGATGAGATAAAAAAAATGTTAGAATTTCAAATGCTTACTATTACAACTAAAGTTCGTGTAAAGTAGCTATATCAGGATAGGCTGTATAACTATATAGGATAGGGCCTTGACTTGCTTTAGAACACTACCCCCTGCCACTAGCCAAAACTCTACTTGCTGGGAAAAACGTTTCCCACCCCCAGCTAAAACATCACAGATTTCAGTGATTGTTTGGTGTAGTGAAGATTTGAATCATTGTTTGGTCTAGTGACGATTTCAATTATTGTTTGGCCTAGTGAAGATTTCAATAATTGTTTCATCTAGTGACGATTTCAGTTATTGTTTGGTGTAGTGAAGATTTGAATCATTGTTTGGTCTGGTGACGAGTTCAATAATTGTTTGGTCCAGTGAAGATTTCAATATTTGTTTGGTCTAGTGAATATTTCAATAGTTGTTTGGTCTAGTGAAGATTTGAATCATTTTTTGGTCTAGTGACGATTTCAATTATTGTTTGGACTGGTGACGATTTCAAATGTTTGGTTCAGTGACAAAGTAGCTGTAGCAGGATAGATTTCAATAATTACTTATTCGTCTAGTGACGATTTCAATCATTGTTTGTTCTAGTGACCATTCCGGTTATTGTTTAATCCAGTGACGCTTTCAGTTCTCTTTAACGATTCTTCTAGTTGTTTGTTCTAGAGATGCGTTTTATTTTTTGTTGACACGTAATACTTTCAATTGTTGTTTGTTCTAGTGATGCTTCCAATTCTTTTCTCTTTTAGTGATGTTTCCAGTTTTTGTTTGTTCTAGTGACGCTTCCAACTTTTTTTCATTCTACTGATGTTTTCATATGTTGCATGTTCTAGATATGCATGTAGTTTGTTCTACTGACGATATCAATTATCGTTCGGTCTAATGACTTAGTTTTTTGTGTTTATTTACAATTTGTATTGGTGGTTAATTTATTATTCGATTTGTTAATTAGTGGAGTGTTGAATAGCCTCGTCATCAAGAGAGTGATCGACTGAATTGTATATTGAACGCTTCATGGAGATATTGTGCGAGTGACTGGTTAACTGATTGATTAATTGACAGATTGATTCCGCGGATAAGTATGACCGTCCAGGCAACCGTCTTGTGAAAATCGCTGTAATGCTGTTTTCGTGTAAGACGAGCAAATACTGATGGATACTCTACTTTTTATTTGCGCATCGCACACTGCAAGTGGTGCACTCTTCAAGGAGCTTCTTTAAACAGATCAACAGCAGCCCACACAAGAGCCTCAAGTGGCCCGTCGTGTTGTGGTCTCCTTTATAGTTCTTTTGAGAATTGATTAATTTTGAACCGTAAGTCTATCGGAAAGTTCCCGAAAACTCTGCTTCCTTCGTTGCAATTAAATAATCTACGTTTATGCTCGACCATGCCGAAATGTAGTAATTATACACCTGGTAGCAGACCTTTAATGCTTGTCATTAAAGTACACCTACTCATTAAAGGTCAGGTCTTTCAGCCAATGACGACTCAGGTTACAACTGTTCAGCCAATGACAGGTCAGCTTTCTACCGTTATAAAACCGCAAGTATCGATTATTCTCGGATATGCAATCGAAAGAGAATTAGCGAAAAGTCACGGAGGCTGGAAATCCAATACTGTAGCAGAAGGTTATGTTCTGTTACTATAATAATTAGCGTTAATTGTAAATAATATTCAAATAAATTCAATTTGTCCTCTCGTTTTTCAATGTCTAATTTAATTTCAATGTTA
Source organism: Periplaneta americana (assembly GCF_040183065.1). NCBI lineage: Eukaryota > Metazoa > Arthropoda > Insecta > Blattodea > Blattidae > Periplaneta > Periplaneta americana. The sequence continues at coordinate 154,078,562 of NC_091122.1, read as the reverse complement.
TCTCTGTAGGTTCTTATGGCCTAGCAAGGTCAATGTGGACATCTGTTCCTCGGAAAAAATCAATACTTTCACGTCTGCGCACATCTCACAACATACGGGACATTGCTCCAGGTCAGATACAATACAATTAATAATATCAAGTTAGAAATATGGTCGAGCATAAAAAGTCGTATGAAACTCGCCTATAATGGTAATTAAGAAGCTCGTATGAAAATTATGAAACTCGCTTGCTCTCGTTTCATAAATATCCATACTCACTTCTTAATTACCTTCGTTATAGGCTCGTTGCATAATGTACTATTATCAAATATCTAATTATAGTAAAACCTCATTTATACATCTTTATAGAGGCCAGAAAAAAAACGCATAAATGAGAAAAACATATAAATTAAATGACGTTTTATAATATCTGCGGTTAACGCGTCTAGTCGCGAAACCCGGTGGCCCGGGTTTGATTCTCGATCGGGGCAAGTTACATGCTTGAGGTTTTTTCCGAGGTTTCCCCTCAATCCAACATGAGCAAATGCAGGCTAACTTTCGGTGTTGGACCCCGGACTCATTTCACCGGCATTATCATCTTCATCTCATTCAGACGCTAAATAACATAAGATGTTGATAAAGCGTCGTGAAATAATCTACTGAAGTAAAGTAAAGTAAAATAACATCTGAAATAGCATTTTAAAACTGTGTCGGGAGAACGAGTTGAATCAATTTAGTAAAATTTTCACAAGAGAAATGTATAACTTGACAGTTAAGCCATCTTTGAGTCTGTAATACAGTGGGGTGGGTTGGGGTAATTTGGGTATAAAAACAGCCCTTTTTAAGTTTATAGATCCATATCCTGTTACCATAATAACATTTTCCAATCTGTTTTTAATATAAAAGCACAGTGACATTCTGGAATGATTCTATTGCATTTTCAAGTATATTTAGCTACACTAAATTTACCACGTGGATGGTGATATTTGGGTATAATGTGTATTATTGAAGTAAAACATACTTTTAAAGTTCATATCAAATCAAATAACCCCAACGAAAGTTAGTGTATGTATCCTAAAACAGAATGTAGAAGTTAGGTAGGCACTTAAAAATTTTAATTAGACCTAACAAGATAAAAAATTTCAGCCAATACGTTCTTGGTAAGGTTTATCTTGTAAATTTAAAATATCTCCCATTAAAATCAGGGACAGAAAACACTTCGAATATTTACTTGTCTTTCACCAATCTATAATTTGTGTACGTGGAATAATCTGGAACGAAAACTAGGTCAGTTACGAATTAACCTATAAGTATACCCAAATTACCCCACGTTTGTAAATTGTAATTTACTAATGAACTATTAATGATATGTTACTACATATATTAAAAACATGTTCTAAAATGTGTAATGTACACATGCATGAATTTGGTTACTGTATCACAGCCGGTTTCCCAACAATACTGTTTTGAATGTGAGGTGTCATTTCATACACTGATAAATAAAACAGTTTTTTACGAGACAGTATTAATGTACGCAATACAAATGTTTAACACTCCATGATAGACAATTGTGAAATAGACAACATATATTAAATCGACTGTGCATGAAGATTAGGTAACGCTTTATTCAATAAATTGTAACTTATACCCAAATTACCCCACTGTACCCAAATTACTTCGAGTCACCCTACTCAAATGTATCACATGCTTGAAGAATGTAAGAAATCGTAGCTGCTTAGAGCCAAAGCTGACTAATAACGTAGAAAATTCTACGAATTGACTTACTTTGTTCTTACCGTGTGATCTTCATTTAATGACATTTGGTTATTTTATAAAAAAAAAAAGATAAGTCCGTTATTTCGGATTGGACTGCTTGCTTCTAAGAAATAAACTATACCTTCAAATTGTGATAACTATTCATAATTTATTGAATTACGCAATGATGTGTTACGAAATGTTTCACTGTTTGTTAAGGAATAAAAGCGTCATTGAAGGTCACAAGATTTTTGGAGGGAGCCATGGACAGCTTGGAAATTCCACGATTTCTAAAGTTGATCGCATCTTAATAAAGAAAACGTGCTGTATTTTGGCAGCAAACGTTATTTCGAGCAAAATTGATTTAGAACGCAAAAATGATGTTTCATATCTCTTGAGGTTTAAAATACAATTGTATAAATGAAAAACGTATAATCGAAAAAAAACATTCAACATTAGTATCTTCCAATAACAAATTATTTAAAAAGCAAACACTTCAACTGATTTTAAGTACTGATTAGTATTCTAGTAAATGATATATTTTTTATATTTTCATGTTTGATATTTTTTATTATTTGATATTTCTTTCTTATATTAAATTTTGAAAAAAAAAAAAACGTATTTTTATGTAATGAATCTTTCAAAATTCAATAGACCTAAATGAAATAGAACTAAAATATACTTATATATATAATTATAATTGATTATATTATTGCATAATAGTTTGTATTTATTTTATAATTGCTTTATTTAATACTTTTTGATTTTACTTTATTATTGTTTAACTTTCTAGTTAACTTACTCTTCTTGTATTACCTGATATAATTTAATTGTATTTCTTGTATTATTTTGGTATTTTTCACCTTACATTTGTTTACTTATACTTGATTAATTAAATTGAACAATTATATAATTATTTTAGTGTAGGTTTAAGCGTATAATATTTCTTTTTAATTATTCAATGTAAACTCCACTCCCGCCACAAGCTTTTGGCTTCATCGGGAAGGGCAACCAAAAGTGTCCTATTATTTTTCAAATAAAATTATTATTATTATTATTATTATTATTATTATTATTATTATTATTATTATTATTATTATTATTAATATGGAAAGTATAGAAATTTTGATGGGACTTCAGAAAAAGGCATAAGTGCGAAGAGTATACAATAAGTTTCACTGTATTGCGTATTGTAGGCCTACATGGAATTTAAATAGGGTTGCCAGCTTTAGCGAATAAAATTACGGAGGTATAACCGAGGTTATTGCTCATTTTATTTTCTACAATTATTTTTAAACGTGAAAAAATTATATTAAACGGGAAATGTTTCAACAGAAACTGACGAAATATTTTTATGTGCCCATCGGTAGTTCATTATTTCTATAAATTCCAAACTGATATTTTAGTTCACCGCTTTTATACATTTTTCCAATACCCCGCAGCGTAGATTCGGAATTGAAAAATTTTAAATGTCTCCACTATCAGGGAGATGATTAAACAAATTGCCCTCCGGCCTCGTGTTGCACATTTCGCCCGTTTGAATGCAGCTCCGGCCTGTGGTGGGAATCAATAGAGATGGCTGCCACTTTTCGTGTAGCGTCTATTCTAATCATTTCCGAACAGAGAAAAATTAAATTAGTTATCTCCCACAGCGCGCAAAGTGCATTTTGTTCGAACATGTAAACCTTGCGGGCTCTGGTGGATGGCTAATGCAAAGCAGAGGGGTGGACGCTAATGCTTCCACCTCAACCTCCCCCTGTCTGCATGTAGCGCTACGATTATGAATTTTGTTTGTTTATTTATGCGACTACCTTTAAACTTTCCAGAAAATACGAGTTGATTTACTTGGCTTTTAGTTTTATCATTACTGCTTTACAAAATATAGAAAATACAATACTGTGGTGCTGAAAAAATAACCTATTTCCATATCCTATGAAAATATACGTTTCTATGGTCCGTCCCAGGAATCTGTAGAGTAGAAAGACGAAACAAGACTCTGCGCAAATGGTATGTAGGAGGGCTAGGGCCAATGACTGCTTTGGAGGGATATATTACTTGAACGACGAAGCGAGCTAGCAGGAACGGCATCATTTCTATCAGAATTCTACTGCAGTTAAAATGTCAGGTCGAAAATCTTCCTGTTAATACCAACTGCTATTGCATCCAACAAACAAAACTCAGTGCGCAGAAACCAGCGGGCGTGACTGTCTCGCGCAGATGACGTATGTTCCCTCTCCCAGCATGCTCCCCGTCTCCAATCACACCACCGACACTATGCGCATGCGCACGTATTATCTTCTTGTGCTGAACTGAACACGTGTTATTGCTACAGAGTCAGGAAGTCACATAGCTTTTTATATTAAATATTAATTTAATTTAATTTAATTTAAGTATTTAAAATTTAAATTTGACGACAGTTCCAGTGAAGATAGATACCGAATGTGACTTAGAAAGAGACGATGTTGACATCTTGTAATGTTATATTCACTTAATTGGTTATTGTTACAGCTGCTCTTTGAGTGCACATGTCCGCAACCGTAGCCGTTATAGCTATACCAGTAGCCGCTTATTAAAGAAACCGCCTACTGCAGGGGGTTAAGAGGGGTATAGCATGCGCGGCGCGAAGAGTCCGAGCTGAGTTTTGCTTGTAGGATACCTATACCACAAGCATCTTACCCCTTAGCGGCCTCGAGCTGATGCTGCCCGCAATACAATCCGGCAATACTCCGCCCATTTACTCCGCCCACATGCGCAAACTTACTCTACAGAATCCTGTGACGGACCATAGCTTCCCTGGTACCGCAGAAGTGTTCTTAGTAATGTTTATTGTCCACCACTGTAGAGTAACGGTTAGCACGTCTGACCGTGAAACGAGCGGATCCGGGTTCAAATCCTGATTGGGATAAGTTACCTAGTGGGGTTTTCTCCGGACTTTTCACTCAAACAATTGAAGCAGAATTGCTGGGTAACTTTCGGCGTTAGACCTCTGACTCATTTCACCATCATTAACTCACATCATAGCTCGGTTCAAGTTCACGGTGTGGTATGCTGTACTTGTACTTACAAGAACGCGTCGTTCGGCTACCCACTCATTCACAGAATAGGAGTGGTAAGCACAATAAGCCTCAGGCTACAGTGTAAGCCTTCGAGTTCTGTAAAATAAAGTACAGTGGACTCTCCTGAGGTCGACAAAACAGAATTGACTGATCAATAAGGGTAGTGGGTGTGGCAGGTGAAATGAATACAAATTCTTATTGGTTACCTACCAACGAATACAGTACTGTACTTGCATTTCCTGCCCGCCCCGAGACTTGTGTATGCGCTTCTAGTACCACAGTGGGTTTCGGCAGTTCCGTCTCATAAACGGCACAGTTCTTAAATAGAAAAAGAAGAGTTCATTAATTTAAAATCAATGATCCATATGGATGTCCTAATCAATAAAATATTCTGTTTTCCTTTAACAAAAGTATAACTACAAGACACAGAACCGATTCCCATTCAAATGACATACTCATTTCTTAGTGCCCATATAGGGGCGTGTCTAATTCTCCTACGTAAGCAGTCGAACTTAAGAGCTTCCACTGTATACTCGTATTTGCCTGTACAGTAAAACCTCTATTAACTTATCCGATGTAATGAAGGGTGTGGATTGAACGGTTAATAAAAGAATCGGATAATCCGTACCGATATCATAAAATCGGGGGTTTAGAGTCATAACGACGTATCTACAAAATTCATGTTTTGAGATAAATGCAAAAGAAGTTTTGCAACAACTGAAACACTATCACTGTTACCGCCTATGTTATTGTGTGCGACATATGTGATAACTCGTTGTTCTTAGAGTATGTTTACATCCGCTCAACAATTTGTTTGTGTTTAAGCTAAGTGTTACGTAAGAAAAAAAAAAAGATTGTGTTGTAGATGCATTGTTTTGACTTTAAATAAATTGTTCTTTTTGCTAGTTACACTTTATTTTAATATTAATGACAATAGAAATATTGCACTGAAGTATTTGTATATTATTGTTTAATTACATCTAATTATTGTGAAACAAAGAGTTTGATAAGTCTTTCTTCTAATATTGAATAGTAAGATGTTGGATAATATGCCAAAATTTTTAAAATACTAAACTGATGGCAATTTAATATAACTAACTGCAATGGCTTGTACACTAACCGGTATCATTCTAACATTAGTAAAGAATTATTATGCTGAAAAAGGAATAGTCCTCAGTAATAATAATAATAATAATAATAATAATAATAATAATAATAATAATATTATTCGTAGCGCTACAGCACTTTAATGATCCAGACCGACCAGCCAGCTGGCCTCAAGCACAGATGCCTAAGCAGAGGTGGAATCTAACTAGGGTAGGATGGAGGTATCGTGTGATTAGCACGGTGGTCCACCTATTAGCCGTTATAGCTGGCTTTCTTAACCGGATTCCTATACTTACCATAGCTCTCGAAGTGCATCACAATGCTGATCATCATCATCATCATTATCATTATCATCATCATCATCATCACAATGCTGATCATCATCATTATCATCATCATCACCATAATCACCTTCATTAACCTGTACTTCTTTCCCGTCTGTAACATCATTTATTAATGACTTATAGCATTGTGATGATACTGCTCAGGAATTATCCCCATATTCCGTAGAACTAGAAGATCTTTAAGTTTTTGTTTCTGAACATGAACTGGAGAAGAGAACAAAGGCTGAAGTGTGAAAGAATCTCGCATTCTTGTTTTAGTTCTGCGGATTAGTATTCTTCTAAGCCCAAATTCTTGAGAAGTCCTGTTGCTGTATTTAAGATAAATGAGTTCTAAGTCTTCTTTCCTGTACTAAAACCAGGCCATCTTGAGCCAATTGACATTATTTACATCATTTAAAACTTTTCTGTCCTTTATCATGTGGCACCTCAGTTCTGAAAAATTCGGTACATGCTGAATTTCAATTATATGTTATTTTTTGTTTGTCATTCTGACAGTAGTGAAGCATCCCGATGTGAAATAATTTTGTTCTTTTCTCTACTGAGACATGATCAGAGTCGCACTCTATTTGTGAGTGGCCTGACTCAAAGGACATATCATTGATTACAGGGGTGTCAAAATGCTTAACAGCATGCAGAAACATAGCAACATATTTACATTTCTGGTTTGTCCACCGCATGTGTTGAAAAAGGAATTTCAATCCTTACTATCTGCATTTTTTTGTAACAAATTAAAAAGACATGAAGCTACTTCTGCAGATCCACGTTTGGTAGTTCTTTCACTCCACATAGCATGCGACTACTCTATAGAAGTTGTATTGTATACAGTTAAGTTGTACACAGCCAATATTCGCCGATAAAATAATGCTTTAGCATCTGTTTTGGGACAGTAGGAGACAGTCTCTAGATCAAATTCAGCTAAATGGATTTTTCAGTTGCAGCTTCCGCCTCAATGTTGTCTTTTCTAGTCCTGGCTAAACATTTCTGTTCATTGTGAGCATTCTGGCCTTGGCGGTGAATTTATTTGTCTGTGGCATTCATATGAGAAAATCTGTAGCATGTATCGCACAGATCATTTTTAGGAAAACGGAAGGGCAATTCTATGTTGTGAATATATTTCGATAAAATTATTCTTTTTCAGTAGTTATGCCATCATTTTCACACTTTTCAGCGTACAGTATATTTGGAAAACCGTTTATATGAAATGTAATTTTTTCTATTACAACATCTGAATTAGCCAAGCTGGTTTGTGCTGTCCTCTTTGATCTCTTGAAATTATGAAATTATATTATGTTTATCCCTTCTATACGTACAGCATTTCATGTATGAACGATTCAGACAAATCGAGTATTGTAAGAAAGCAGGCCTGACAAACTTGCAAATTTTCACCGTCTATCTTTGGTTAAAAGCTGCTTATCTGTATCACTTAAATTCCAAAATTCTTCATTAATTGGTAGCTACTCAGCCTGAGTATATTTGAAATTGCATTTCCTTACACATTTTGAGCAATCTTTCGGTTTAACTGACCGTCCAGCAATTGATTTGCCTTTGGTCGATATTCTGACATTTCAGACTATGGAATTTGGCCGTAATTTTCTGAATGTGCATAAAGGGATAGTTTTGACTTGAAGTATGTACGTAGTGACTAATTTTTAAGTAAAATGGATTATGAGCAATTATAACGCACTTGATATCTGTTGATTCTATCAAAATTTTAAAATTGAATATTAACGACGAGTATTGAAACAATATTACCGGTATATAATCTTACCATTGCAGCCTTCAGTGTTGATCCTTGAAGTTGAAAGACATTGCGGATATTAACTGAATCTGAATTCTCTCCAGTAACACATTTTTCATTTTTCAGGAGAGTAAAAATTTTTATTCCTCTAAAAAATACGTTGACTGCTCAGCACAAGTTCATTGAACGATATCTTTACATGACTGATAGTACCGGTAATATGTATAATTGGACTGCATTAGGGATAACAATCATTTTTAAAATCCTTTATTTCAAGGATTACGCCAACAGTGAGTGAATATAAGGATGCAGATACTCTGTATTTTGATTACGTATCTAAAAATAAATGATACGCATTTATAGACAAAACAACGGATCTGCACATACGCTGTTCTGACATTCAACACCATAGCGTAATATATGGAGCCAAATTAACGTAAAAGGAGATACGTTGTTCTGACATTAAATAATCACGTGCATTTGTAGTTACGCAGCACACTATTTCCGTAACGGTTAAAGATAGACGTTCCGTTGTTTTGTCATTAAATAGATTGGTTCCCCAAGTCATGACTGGTGTAGATAAGTCAAAATGGACAATTTTGTAGATACGCTGTTATGACTCTAAACCCCCGAAATATTTTCATAAATTAAGTGTATAATATTTACAGTTTCGTAATTTCCACCATTGTTTTGTATGTAAGGTGAAAATAACGAAAAAAAAAAAAACATTAAAAAAAAGAAAATTTTGTTTTTTAACTGTAAACAATAATATAATGTTTCACTTTTCCGAATTTGTGCTTATTTTCGTCCTACGACAATTTAAACCCTTCAGGACGACTTTAAAGGGATCAGCGAGTGCGTGGAGCTGCAGCCCTTTAAACTGACACTCAGCTGTCTTTCTGACAGACTTTGTTCTTCATTCTAACTAATTTTAGTTTTCATTCAGTTCATATTTCGCGCTGTTATGTAGGAGAAAAATGTGTGTGGTAGACCTGTATAGGAAGGAAGGACATCGATAGTTCATATCTAGGCCTGCATGCTATACTTTGATGCTAGTCTTCACGATCTTCCAATTTCAACATTTTGTAACATTCAAAATGCTCTAATGAATGGAGTTTTTTTTCCAATCTCAGTGAAATTTTGCACAGAAGTCCACAAAAGCATGTGAAGTGTCGTCTTGTCGTTCTTTTATGAGGAGAACATTATTCAAAATGTGAGCGACTTTGTTTTTGTACACTTCATCTTTCATCCACCTCCACAGACAAAAATCGAAGGTCTGGGAACCTTTCTTTAGATAATAATTGGTCACCTGATGGCAGAACTGACATCTGTTTTCATCTGCTATTGAAAGTATTGAAATCACCATATGTTGAGGTTGTGATAGGCTTCAAAAAATTGAAAAATTAAAAGGGTAAATATTTTTTCTCAAAACAATAGTTGGAGAAATATGAAAAACATGTGTCATAGTTTACATATATCTATCGGGAATAAATTAAATATAAATTTAAATAAAGATTATGTAAACTTTCACTATTATAATTCAGTATTTAAAAAAAACAGCAACAATTTTATAACTAAATTAATTGGAATATCAAAGTGAACATTTATGTATTGCATGTCCTCTGTGTAAGAAATATATGGTAAAAGTTTCAGATTAATTGGTGTAAAAATATAGAAGTTAGAGATTTCACAGTTCCATAGCCTTAACATGCTAGATAGTGTATGAGAAATTCAGTAATTTTATTGAAGTCTGGTTGTAAGCGATAGGTTCTGAAGGGCCAATGAAATTCTTTGTAATAACTGTCTGCGGAAAGATAGGATTAATAGAGGTCTCATGTTGTAGATTTACATACTTCATACATTTGTCCTTGTTATTAAATCACGCAGTTTAACTAGAATCTCGTATTCCACAGTATGTCACAGTTTCTCTTTTCCCACACCGCTCAATTATTTGCACTTTTTCTTTTTCGACACATAGCACACAACCATGGAAAACATTTTGCGTAGAAGTTTGTACGGGGACATCATTTTATTTTTACTAACATTTCTAATATTAACCTGGCTATACCTTTGGATCAACGGTTGATACTCCCTTCCACGACTGGAGTTCGATGATACTGGCGTAAAATACAAACAAATCACTTTACTAGGTATAGGAGGGAAGAAAAGTAGCTCATCCATTTACGTAAACTAGGAAATATCACTCTTTTGAGTTTGATAATTTTCATTAGGTTTTTGTTTAATCAAAATACAGTACAGTATTAACAATAAGTGTTTTTACTCACGAACTGAGCTGTCCATGCGGACGTATTCATTATGCAGTGTATATTATACTGTCTACAACACATTAGCGTACACTATAGACAATGAAGTTAAATAGAAAAATAATCATAATAAGGATATTTAAACACATTTTCAAAATGGTGGCCGTTCATTTCGATACAGGCTTCAGTTCGAATGTGTGTAATTCCAATGACCAGTTTCGTCCTTCGTACTAGTAACTCATGTTGAAATAATTCTATATCTACCCTCAGAGTACTTTACGTACTGTAAATTCAATCTTCACTTCTGCTCGATCCAAAAAGGTAAAATTACTCAAGACATGCTATCTACTGTCCGTCTCAAGTGGTTATGTCGCAGGATCGCAGAAAGGAGGGAAATCAGGTGACAGTTAATTACTTAACGAGGCCCTTTTATTTAAGTTATTTTAAACAGTTGTATGGGTATAATATTACGTAGACGACCAATTCCTAACAAAAATTAATGTTCTCAGAGAAGAGTTAAGACAGCCCAGCCACTAGCTTTTACAGAGAGGCGAATAGAAGCAGGTGGGGAAAACCGGAATGCGAAGTAGGCAAATGGACGACAGTATCTGTGCGAAAATGATGCAATATTGAAAACTCTTTCGTCACTGGAAAACGCGAACATATTTTTGAAACGTACTGTTTACTGTGACCGTAAGGCTACTATGACTGTATATGCGGTCTTGGATCTGTATGGAGGGCGGTTGAACTTCAGTAGTAGAAGGGGTGGGAGTGAAGTACATTCAAAAACTCAAGTACAATAAAAATTGAAGTAGAAATAAAATGATGTCCCTGTATAACTTTACTATATGTAAAGCGACTCGAACAGTAGGACGAGGACTGAATGATTCATGGAGGTTTGCTATAAATTTTGCACAAGTTCTTGGAATCATAGCTTTGAAAAAAAGTACTGACTATTTTAAAAGTTTGGAAAAATACCCACAAGAAACTGTTATTGTTGCCGGCAGCAGTATCAGCAGTACTGTGTGAGGGTAATAGTTTCTAATAACACTCTCTAGAAAGAAATACAATATTGATTCCTGCGCTGGCTCGGATTCCAGTCTCGGTCAGGCGTCGCACTGCGTTAGCGATGTCTTCTTGTGTAGGGAAGCGTCTCCCAGCAATTGAGCTTTCAATTTCGGTATCCAATGGAAATAGCATGGTGATAGATCGGGCGAGTAGGAGGAATGGTCTAGTACAGGTATGCTCATTCTCTGACTCGCGATTACGTTCTGTAATCACAACCTTCGAATGTAGAGCGTGCTGTTCCCCGTTCGAAGCTCGACGGATGGCTGCAGAAGGCAGTTCAAGTACTTTGTAAACGCACGAACAGTGCGGGACAATGACACAGTCAAAACCTTCTGTAAGCAAACGATCATTCCGTACAGTGTGGGAGGAAGCCTATTTTTGTTGTACGTTCGGTGAAAATGGAAAGTGATTACTATATTTTAAGGTACTGTCAGGAATACTACTGAGCAACATAAAACTACATTATAGGCTCTGCTACCCAGAACATGCCGAAGTGGCAGAGAAGCTGTTTTCTGTAATATAGCCTATTTTCATATACCAACGTTATTATTATTATTATTATTATTATTATTATTATTATTATTATTATTATTATTATTATTATTATTATTGTGGTGATATCATTCCAGCAGAAATAGATATTTTTATAAAATACTTTTTCAGGGATGCAACGTGTACTACAGCTTCAAGAATTGAAAGCACTTCATGAAAGGCCAAACATTGAAGAGAGTCGAACAATTCAGAGTCTATGTTTTGAAGCAATTTAGCCTATGTAGTATGTTGGGAATTAGCTAAGGCACTAAAACCCTTCACGGATGGTGAACTTGTAAAGAGATGTATGGTGCCTGAACAAAATATAGTTAATTATGTCTCTGTACTGCAACAGTTCAAATTTGAATTCACAAAACATAGATTTAGTGATTTTAGACGTATGGAGAGCGATATTAGTATTTTTGTTAATCTTTTCATAAATTTAGTACAATCCGCGAGAGTGCAGTTCCAGGACAAGTTAATTGATTTACTAAGTAACGTAGAATCCAGAACTAAATGCAGAGAATATGACTTAACAAGCATAGAATTATTTAAAAAATGAACAAAACTAAATATTACAAGATGAGCTTATTCGTTGCCACTGTGTTAGCTACCTTCGCCTCGACATATGTGTGCGAACAATTATTTTCGAGAATGAAGGTTGCTAAATCCAAACATAAGTACCGATTAACAGATGAGAATCTTTAGCGCATTGCAGTAAATTCGTTGGAAATAGATTCCCGATTACTTGCAGAAAAGAATCCAGATGTTGAATAGACCCCAAAGTAGGCTATATGGTGGAATATGAAAATGATATTATCTATGATATTATTATATCATAACTATATTAAATATAATACATAATTTAATAACTGAATATTACAGTGTATACTCTTTCCTTTTTCAAATTCAGTTTATTATCCTATTTGTAAGAGCGTAAGAACTATGCCATGGGCGGTGCTGCAATGTAGTTGCGGAGCCCAGTCCGTAACTGTGTGTGTTATGCAGTGCAGCATCATCCGTGTAATCGGGGCTTTTACAATTTTGAGCATACCTGGTCTAGTACTTCCCATCTCCAGCGCCGTAAACGGGTCTTAACAATTTCTGCTGTATGAACTGTTGCATTATCGTGAAGGATGATTGCATTGTTCAACAATTCAGGACGTTTCTGTATGAAAGGACACGACCTCCAACAGCTTCTACGAGTTGTGCGCGCCGTTCCCTCGCGTTTTGGCCGCGAAGCACTGCTATTTTTACGTATATGCTTGTTGTTCTAGCCGAGATATCCATATTTGACAACAGTTGAAAACCAACTGACTTTCGAGCATCCCTTCTTCTTTCGTCCTTGAATATCTACACCAGTCATGTCAATTAATGCCCATAGGCACAAACGCGCGCTTCAGAGCTCAGGAGAGCCTGAGCGCTTTACAGTGGAAAGGAAAGAGAAAGACGAAAGAGGTAGTATATTTCGCTTGGTCGAGCTATATTCAGGGATAGCCAACACTGATTCAATAGATAATGGGAAGAGAACTTATTAAAACTGTATCTGTGTTAATTTTTAGATTTGTCTGAGAAGTATAAGTGCATTGTAAGAATGTAAGTTTTAATTTTAGTGCACATTTTTCACAAATTTGCTTTTTTATTCAAAAAGAATATTTTCTCAACTTCCCTTTATAGAAAAGTGAAATTTTCAGATATAGGTCTATTTATTTAGTAGCCTTACAGGTACTGAAACACTGTTTTCCTAAATTTAATATACCGTAAATACGTATTATTGAAGATATTATATTACAAATTTTGAAAATATTCGCATGGAAAATGTTTGTAAAGAAATTAATTACCAAAGCAACTAAGTAGGACTATTAGCAAACTCATCAATTCATATTGTATTACATGATACTTACTGGGTATTATGTAGTAGCTCACTTCCACTATGTTCTATCTGTTACATCATATACAAAATATATATGCCCATGTGTTTGTAAAACGTCAGCTCTATAGCTTCAGCAGGTTTCGAGAAAATAATTTAATATTCAGATGATAGGAAGTTGCTCACCAATATCACCTTAAAAGCATAATGCGATAAGAGGTTTGTAATGGAATATTAGTTACACTTAAAATATATACAGTACCTAGGTAGCTTTGCTTTGTACTGTAATACTGTTTTGATTAGTTTATTGATTATTTTTATACAGCTAGAAATACTATCAATATCAATTCCAACTTATCATGTCATACTCAATCTCTTTTTTTTGGGGGGGGGGGATATTACTTTCTTTATGAATTATGTGTTTCATCTACTAGTATAGTACAGTATAGTTGTACTGCTATGGAATTAATGTGAATATTCCTCCTTAACTCTTTATTATGTTATAAACGTTTAAAACACAACTGCAATATTAAGAAACTGGTGTTAGTACTTTTGTTTTACAGACAATATAGGTAATATCAAACAGAAAGAAGCCATACAAAGATAACGACATAAAATTTTACTTTCCGCTTGAAGTTTGTGTACCACTGTTTTCTTAATCCAACAGGCTGCTTATTCCTTCTTCCATACCCAGCGTGATACAGCGTCGTAAAATAACCCAATAAAAAAAATAAATAAATAAAATACCCAGCGCTTGATGCCCGCGCACGACGTCAAGGTCAGAAAAATGCGCTTTCACTGTTCTATACCATCTAGCGGCATCAATAGGCTAAGTACCATATGTCTCAATGTCATTGCTGCATATCGAAAAATGCGGACCGCGGTCTGGGATTCCGCGGAAAAAAATAATTGCCATGACTTAGTAAGTTTTTATTTATTTATTGTTCTTTCTTTCTTCTTTGTTCTCTTTTTCTTTATCTATTATTCTTTCTTTCTTTTTCTCTTTTCATTTCTTTATTATTTTTCTTTCTTTCTTCTTTGTTTCTTTCTTTCTTCTCCTTTTTTCCTTCTTTCTTTCTTTCTTGCTTATTTTTCTTGTTTCGCATTAAAAGTCATAGACCTACACCATGGATAAATTCTAGTTCGTGGAATTGCTTGTTGAACACATGTCAGGTTGCGCAACTTCATCTTAACCCATGATATATAGTAAATATTGTAACTATGCTGTTGTAAAATTGAAAATTAATATGTAATGTATTTATTATTATTATTATTATTATTATTATTATTATTGTCAGTTATCAATATCATCATTGCTATCTCTGTTTTCTTTCTTTTTGTTGTATTAGCTCGATGAGAGCTCTATAATGTACTTTTGACTCTGTTGACCCTCTATAGGGCTTTAACTTAATTTGTACCATTTTCATCAGTGTTTGTATTTCTTTTTTGTATTTATATGTGCTATCTGGTAGGATGGAAGAGAAGGCCTTATGGCCTTAATCCTGTCAGATTAAATAAATTATTATTATTATTATTATTATTATTATTATTATTATTATTAAATATATAATAGGATGCGAAACTTAATGAGTTTCCCGTAACACATACTAGAGACGCTGTTGTAGAAATTGATCTTGCTGCCATCTATTTCTGGGAGGGGCGTTATTACATCTAGCAGCGCACCAAGTAGCGAAAAGAGTAGTTACTCCATGCATTTAGCAGCGCACCTGGTGACGAAAATGTTAAACTGTGCAGAAAGTATTCCCTCCCACCCTAATCGATATTGAAAACTAACCCAATTTAAAATAAAACATTTACGGTTTTATTCCTCACAGCATATTCTACTGAAAATTCTTACCGGAGACAACAGGAAGTAAAAGAGACGATGTGTTTTACACTACCCGATTAAAATATAACCAGACAGAGACAAAACATAAAGCAAAAAGTTAGATAATTGGGATTGTATTCTTTGGGTATGGAAAAGTCTGCAAGAACTACTTAGATAGTTCAATTTATTACATTACTATTACTTTACAATACATTCAACAACACTATTTTCACAACGTCCATAAACATCACTGTTTAACATACACTGCTTATACACACACGCATCACTTTATGTTCACTTATTTGCAAGTTTCAGTCCGCCATCTTCATCTTCGACTCTCCCGTACAGCAATATCTCGAACGGATAAATAGAGAACTCTCGGTAATGTACCCAATACGTAGTTCTAATATTCACCACCTACGACGTTGGGCGCTGATCACCTTATTTCAAACTCCCAAATCCAGATGGTGCTGACCGCAGTTTCGCATCCTATTATATATTTATCCTTGCCTACACACTATCCTAGTTCCCGTCAACATTTCAGATTAATGTGGTATTCTCACCAAAGTTAACGGTTGTATACAAATGAGCCAAATAAAGGATGAGGACATGGAAAATGACATAAAAATAAACATATTGAATGATAAAGTTAGAGATCATCACGAGAAATTGGCATAACATTTGCTATAAAGGAAACCTTCTGAAGTCGTAATAGAGTTTCCCAACGAAACAAAAGCTATTCAATGTAAGATCAAAGGGAAGACAAGGCTGAATGTTTATCGGTAATGAAGGAGAAAGAGAGGAGAAAAGGCTAATTAGAGTTGCTAGAAAAAGAGGTGCACGAAGCCCAGTCCGAGCGAAACAGAAGCAATTTTCAAACAATCCAGAAACCTCAACGAATCCTACCTCAAATAACGTTCTGTGTGATTCATGCAAATGGAAAATTCTTTATGAAAGAATAAACTGAAATAATCGTCATTTCCAGGAACAGAAATACAGTTAATTATCCGAAATCATAGCGTCAGTTTCTACATAATAGCATTATTATGATTATGTGTTGTGTTACTTTCCTCTACACAGAGTGTCCAAGGAAAAGATTACAGATTTTTTGGTAAATATTTTTCTCCGAAAAAAGTGAAAACTGACGGAGGGTTATGGTTTCTTATTGTTCAATATTTTTATTATGTTTGATTTATGGCTACTAAGAATATAATTGAGGATGTCATTTCTAAATAAAATATAAATATTAATATACATGTATTATTTCATTTTACACTCTCAAAGACGTACAGTATCTAAAACATAAACATTTATCGCATAATCACTTGCAAGTAGAATACGCAACACTCGATAGATGACAGCACTTGTACGCTTTGCTGTGTGTAGCACCTACCGGAGATTTTTGAACTTCATGTTACGCTAAAAATGTTAGATTTTCTCAACAATAAAATTGTGCTTCGGTCAAAGATGTATTCACAGGATAGTGGAAAACGCTACAATACATTTAATATAAAAGGACAAAACGTTCCACTTACTTATATTTACCTTTTTTATTGGAAGTTTGAGGATATGGCTAATCCGTGACAGAGCACTACCCCATTTCCTCAGCATATTTGATATCTTCTAGAACAATTTCGGTGAACAATGAATAGGTTCAACAGACCAAATCAATTGAATTGCACGATTTTCTGGACTTAATTCCATAAATTGATGGTTGTGGGGACATTTAAAGATTTTAGTGATTTTATGTCTAAATAATGGCTTGGAGACATTACATCAACGGGCTTTTACAATTCAAATTTCACCCCAATAGGTATGCTTAAAATCGCATAATTTTCAAATGATTAGTTTTTTTTAATATAGATGCAAAATCTCAAACGAAATTTATATTCATTCGTTCGTTCGTTCAAAGTTTTCGTTTTCTGTCCAAGAGCAGGTCTTTCACTGCAAACCCAGCATTATACAATCTTTCTTATTTTCTGCCTTTTTCTTAGTCTCCGCATATGATCCACGTATCTTAACGATATCTTATCATCTGATACCTTCTTCTGCCCCGAAATTTTTCTTCTGTTCACCAAATTTAGTACTTGCTCTAGTATAAGCGATTGATATTGGAGTCCAGATATTACTCATGAAATACAGTTCGGATAAAGTAGCTGTATCACGATAGGCTGTATAGCTGTGTAGGATAGGACCTTGACTTGCTTCAGATTAAGTAAACACTACCACCTTCCACTAGCTAAAACTGTACCTGCTGGGAAGAGCGCTCCCCACTCCTAGCTAAAACATCAGTGAATGGACAGTACAGCCGATAGGAACTGAATATACGTCGTCACTACTGTCGGGTTAGAGACACGTGACAACTAACTTAGTTAATGTTTGTAAACAAAACTCACGTACCAAAGATGTCTATCCTGATACAGCTACTTTATCCCCAACAGTTATATATTTTTAATTTAGTTTATCATTCTGTACTTAAATGTTATTACAATATTCATACCAGGGATATCTCCGACATTTAAGTTGGATACATAAATGTAGGTATTACTCGACCAAGGCCAGTGGAGTCTTGCAGCCCGGAGCGCCACTTGTACTTCTCCTGCGTTCGTATAGCGTTATCGCGATAGTTCACATTACGCCCGCGTCTCCACTCGCCTTGGTCGAGTTATACTGTCCTCACTATAAGTTACTTCCTTGTTAGTTTTTTATTATTATTATTAAGTTATTATTAGTATTATTAAGTTATTATTATTATTATTATTATTATTATTATTATTATTATTACGATTAAGGAAAACATGGGGATTTTACTTGAAGCAAGTAAAGAGATAGGTTTGGAAGTAAATCCCGAAAAGACAACATATATGATTATGCCTCGTGACGAGAATATTGTACGAAATGGAAATATAAAAATTAGAAATTTATCCTTTGAAGAGGTGGAAAAATTCAAATATCTGGGAGCAACAGTAATAAATATAAATGATACTCGGGAGGAAATTAAACACAGAATAAATATGGGAAATGCGTGTTATTATTCGGGTGAGAAGCTTTTATCATTCAGTCTGCTGTCAAAAAATGTGAAAGTTAGAATTTATAAAACAGTTACATTACCGGTTGTTCTGTATGGTTGTGAAACTTGGACTCTCACTTTGAGAGAGGAACATAGGTTAAGGGTGTTTGAGAAGAAGGTGCTTAGGAAAATATTTGGGGCTAAGAGGAATGAAGTTACAAGAGAATGGAGAAAGTTACACAACACAGAACTGCACGCATTGTATTCTTCACCTGACATAATTAGGAACATTAAATCCAGACGTTTGAGATGGGCAGGGCATGTAGCACGTATGGGCGAATCTAGAAATGCATGTAGAGTGTTAGTTGGGAGGCCGGAGGAAAAAAGAGACCTTTGGGGAGGCCGAGAGGTAGATGGGAAGATAATATTAAAATGGATTTGAGGGAGGTGGGATATGGTGATAGAGACTGAATTGATCTTGCTCAGGATGGGGACCGATGGCGGGCTTATGTGAGGGCGGCAATGAACCTTCGGGTTCCTTAAAAGGAAGTATTATTATTATTATTATTATTATTATTATTATTATTATTATTGGCATTATTATTATTATTATTATTATTATTATTATTATTATTATTATTAATTTCATACGTTTCAAATTTCTACGCCACTGCATTTCTCAATGTCGGCCGCCCATGGATTGTTTGAAAAATCCTTTATTGTGTTGCACACCAACTCATATACTGCCTTCTCCAGTAGCTATAATTAGCCACTATTCTCTTCCTGTGTATCGCTGCTAATAAAAATGTCCGTTTTGTGCCTTCCTTTGCACCTGTACAGAGTGGATTGAGTTTGTTCGGGCAACTCCATTACGGTGTTGGAAACTTTCCTTGACGAAATTGAAAACAGCTGATTACCTAACACAGTTGCTACCGCAATGAAAATGAGAGCAAAATCGTGAGAGACTCAGAAAACAATTGAAGCAGCTATGAGCCCGTGATAGGCAAAATACCTACACTTTGAAGTGAATTATCAATAAGGCATAAATTAAGCCGACTTGGTGAGGCTGACATGCAAGCGAGCATTGGTTCAATCCCCGGCTTCAGAAAACTTATTCGTAGCGTACGAAATCAAGATTCTTTGGGGGTTTTCTCAAGTTAAGTACAGGTGTATTTTTTTAGCATCGCTAGAGTTAACAAGTTGCGCAGTGATTCATGGACGAATTCATTTAACAGTGATAAGAAAAATAGGGGTGTATGGGTTAGTTGCACTTCAACTTCCGATGAGTGCTGTAGTTTTCCCGGTATATGTGTCGTATTACCGAAGTCAAAAACATAATGGTGCTGTGTATTTAGAATGTCGCCTGTTCAAACTACAGTAAAGTTAAGGGTACACCGAAATGGAATTTGAAAAATTTAATTTAATAGAGCTACAGTTTTCATTTTTGCACATAGCCTATCACTTGTCATGTAAATAGTAACACATAAATTTTCAGTTCAATTCATACATATTTTGTACACTTTTAACGTAATTGCATAAAAATAATTTCATTTTTTTTCATCTCAACTTACAAGAATAATTTTTTAAGCTGAAGTTTTACTATTATGTTTAGAATACTGTCATTTGGTATGGAAATTTTAAGTGTGCTTATTAGTTTTGCCTAAAAAAAATTGGCGTTACCGTCGCTCAAAAGCGAACAAAAATTACTACGACTGTACAAATCATTTTTTTCTACATACTTTTGAAATTATACTGAGATATCCAAGCCAACTTTCATGCAGTATAGGTTGAGGCAAATATGGAAAAAATTTCATGCTGCTAGGTCAAAATTTGTGGAAGAAGATGGGTTTTGAACATGGACAAAAATCCAAAAACTAAAAATCAAGCAAAATATGTGTAAATAGCATAGATTGTATGGTATTTAAAGCGCGCATCCCTTTAAAAATGACATCCAAAACGAGTGTTCTAAGGGGTACAAGGCTCTGAAATTTTGCGAGGAGCATCTGTAAACATCGATTATACATTTTAAAAGCAAAAAGAATTTGTTTGGCGAAAACTTTCATTATTTCACTTCACTGTATCTTAAAAGAGAAAATAGGCTACTCCATAGTCAGTCATGGAAAGGAATACTGAGTGTTCAGTTCAAAATGTGTCGTGGCTCCCTGTATGCCGTCTTTTGGCTAGTCGATGAGCCTAGAAAATTCAATCTTCCTACGCTTCCGCAGAGGCGTATTACCTATATGCCAGAGAAGTTGCCTAGCAAGTACGGCGTTCATTCTGAAGAGTACTTACCGATACATACGGTAACGCCGGTAGTGACAGAAATGTAAACTGTTTGGAAACGTGTACTGAGGTGAGTTTTTTCCTCACTGTCGGGATATGGGGAGAGGGTTAAGACGATTCCTTACGTATTTGTTGACATTAACTTCGACGGTCAACATGGACACGGAGCATTTGATTTGTATTGTGGAATGTTGCCGTACGCAACCGATGATAACAAAATATACCTTGCGTACGACTTGCCCGCGCAAAACACAGTTCGAAAGAGGTAATGGTAGCACACAGACCGTACAGACCACCATCTATTGCTACGACGTTCAAGTTATACCGTACAAGTTCTCAAGTTCAGATTGAACGCCTTGATTAATAGGCAACTTCTCTGACATAAAAGCTGAAACTCGCTTCAAATCGCTGACTCACAACAGTGACGTCATGACACACTTTGAAATGAACACCCAGTATATAGATTTATGAGGAAGGAAGCTGAATTGGTAACCCTAATACCGGTACATTTCAACCACCTTAAATAGGGCAGCTCAATCATTTGGTGTTTCTCAAAGAATAGTGCAACGAATTAATAATGAATTTAATAACAATCAATATGGCATAAGCTACTCGTATTATCACAATTTTCCGCTTCAAATAAAATTAGAAGTAGACAATGTAATAAGTCGCGGGTGTAAATACAGGGACATCATTTTATTTTTACTAACATTTTAAATATTAATCTGGCTATATCCTTGGATTAAAGGTCTAGAACAGGAAACACCGCTTGCTCCCCCTACCAAGACTGGAGTTCGATGAAACTGGCGTAAAATACAAATCACTTTACTAGGTATAGGAGGGAAGAAAAGTAGTTCATCCATTTATGTAAACTAGGAAATATTGCAATTTTTAGTTTGATAATTTTCATTAGGCTTTTGTTTAATCAAAATACAGTACTGTATTAGCACTTAGTGTTTTTACTCACGAATTGAACTATCCATTCGGACTTATTAATTATGCAGTGTATATTGTACTGTTACAGCACATTAGCGTACAATATAGAGAATGAAGTTAAATTGAAAAATAATCATAATACGGATATTTAAACACATTTTTGAAAATGGTGGCCGTTCATTTCGATACAGGCCTTAGTTCTTTTGTGCATATTATCTATTGTATCTAATTATAATTACCAATTTCGTCCTTCGTACGAGTAACTCATGTTGAAATAATTCTGTACCTACTCTATAAAAGAGTATCTTACGTACTGTAAATTCAATCTTCACTTCTGCCCGATCTGAAAAGATAAAATTACTCAGAAATGCTATCTACTGTCCGTTCAAGTGGTTTTGTCGCAGGGTCGTAGAAAGGGGGGGGGGGAAATCACGTGACTTAACTAGGTCCTTTTATTTAAGTTATTTTAAACAGTTGTATAATATTACGTAGACGTCCAATTCCTAAAAGAAATTAATGTTTTCAGAAAGGAGCTAAGACAGCCCAGCTACTAGACTTTACAGAGGGGCGAACAGAAGCAGGTGGGGGAAATCGGGATGCGACGTAGGCAAACGGACGACAGTACCTGTGCGAAAATATGATTCAATATTGAAAGCTCTTTCGTCACTGGAAAACGCGAACATATTTCTGGAACGTACTATACTCACTAACTCGGTACTGCATACGCGGTCTCGGTTCTGTGTTGAGGACGGTTGGAAGTTTACTAGTAGAGGGGGTGGGAGTGAAGTACATTTAAATACTCAGATACAATAGAAATTGAAGTAAAAATAAAATGATTTCCCTGTATAAGTGTGACATATTAATGTGAGAATAATAATAATAATAATAATAATAATAATAATAATAATAATAATAATAATAAATGTCAACCTCAAAATCCGTCATTAGAAAAAAAGTTTGCGAACCCCTTCCAAAATTTCGGAGGTTCGCGAACTTCAGTTTGGGAAACGATGTACTAACCAGTGGCGTAGCGTCAATGTAAGCTAAAAAGCTAAGCTTCCCCAATTAATAATAATTTCATGATAAACCTGCAGTTTATGAACAAAATTATTTATTAATTTTAATAGAATTTATATGTATTGTGATGCGGCAGCTCAGGATGATTTGTGTTGCAGCAGTAAACAAGAAACCTGCACACGCCAGCTTCCAAGCAGACTGGTTTCTTTCACTCATTCTTCTGTGTAACCCACCCCGCAGATTTTCCATTCTTTTCTAACTAAACTACCCTGGTCGCAAGGCTCGCAAGAAGCTAGCTTTTACATTGAAAATAATGTAGTTTCCGAGTTATCCCTTTCGTGAGTTGTGTTCAGTTTAAGTGTTAGTGTGCACTGTGGCTGATATAATAAATAATGAGTGAAATAACAGTTCCTGACACTGATTTACTTGAATTTTTGCGACAATTATATTATCAAGACTGACTTACCGAACAAAAGTGCGATTTAAAAAACAAATGACCGTGTCTATTTGTTAGAGATATGAAATCATATTTTACTACGTACCATTTGAGGTCATGCCTTATTGGTGTTACTTACGAGGTTCCAACCAATCTTCGGACTGCTGACTCGACATTGACTACTATTTATTTTAAGACTATATTTTTGTAATACGTTTTCTCATATGTACAAGAAAAACAACTTGAGTTAGCTTCCCCTGCTCAAAATTTCATGCTACGCCACTGGTACTAACAGTTTCTTTGTTAGTCAGATTTGAACCCACGATCCCCAGATCCATTGGTAAACATGTTTACTGAGAGCGACGTGGATTAGTACTAAAAACAGAGCAGAATATGCTTAATAAAATAAATAATGTTCAGATGATGAAACTGGTTGCTGAAAATGGACCGGTCCACAAGAAGAGGAGGCTCCAATATTAGCTCTTCCATCGACACAAGAAGCGGGAGCCGTCGGTGCGCACCGGCGCACACACAAATCGAATCAACACCAAATATTTAACTGAGCGCACTCTACTTTGCGGTCCCGAGGCGGCTTTGTCCCTCTTTTGGTTGCTCTAACTCCACTGTCATCAAGGTCTATAAATCTATGTGAAGTAATGCCATTATGGGCCTTATTGGCACTTGTAACTAAGGTTACAGCGATACCGTCTCTGACGACACAATCACTGCTTTCTGGATAGAAAGGTCAAGGCTATTAGTGAACTAGAGGATGCTAAATTGATCGTTCTCAACGCCCACTCTTCTCAAGAAAGTTTTTCTGTCTTAATTAGTAGTTCTTCATTGCCTTTATTTCTTTCTTCAGAAAGCACCGACGAAACTCCTAAGATAGTTCTTTCTTCTCTTTTATTTTACGCCCAACACTTCTTTTCTAAATCTTCCATCAAAAGTTATGAAAGTATAGGCTAATAATTAAAAAACTTCAGGTACAATATCTTTGAAGCCTAATCCATCTCTATAAAACGAAAAAAAAAAAATAGCTTCACAAAATGCACACACATTTGCTCGTCAATGCGTTTTAATTTGTTTGGAAGGAATTTAGTTTATTTTCCATTTGCGAATTTTACTGTAACTTATTAGTCTCAAATGTTATTATTCCTTTATTTATTTATTTATGCTCGACCATGCCGAAATGTAGTAATTATACACCTGGTAACAGTCCTTTAATGCATGTCATTAAAGTACACCTACTCATTAAAGTACAGGTGTTCAGCCAATGACAAGTCAGCTTGTTACCGTTATAAAACCTCAGCCAATGACAAGTCAGCTTTGTACCGTTATAAAACCGGACGTATCGATTATTCTCGGATATGCAATCGGAAGAGAAATAGCGAAAAGTCACGGAGGCTGGAAATCCAATACTGTCGCAGAAGGTTATGTTCTGTTACTATAATAATTAGCGTTAATTGTAAATAATATTCAAATAAATTCAATTTGTCATATCGTTTTTCAATGTCTAATTTCATTTCAATGTTATATCAAAGTTAATATTTAGTTTACTCTATAGGTTCTTATAGGCTATCAAGGTCAATGTGGACATCTGTTCCTCGGAAAAAATCAATACTTTCGCGTCTGCGCACATCTCACAATTTACGAGGTATTGCTCAAGGTCAGTTAGATACAAATAAAATGAATAATTTCAAGTTAGAAATATGGTCGAGCATAAAAAGTCGTATGAAACTCGCCTATAATGGTAATTAAGAAGCTCGTATGAAAATTATGAAACGAGCTTGCGCTCGTTTCATAAACATCCATACTCGCTTCTTAATTACTATCATTATAGGCTCGTTGCATAATGTACTATTATCGTGTTCTATACCTTCCTTTAATAAAGACTTAAGGTAAGCACTCTCTAACCGTGAAGAATTCATGCGGTTTGTTAGGATTGTTTTGCTGTATCGCTCACTTGTCTGCATTTTCGAATATTGATTATCTAATGGTGTTACTATTTACCTCTATAGCACATTATGTCATTGTAGCGTTCTGGACTGAAGCTGAAATTAAAATGAATAGTTCTGTCTGTAACTTAAACTACAATACCTGGTCGATCAATTAATTTCTCAATCTTATCCCATAATATTATTTTTGCGTATTACATTGCTATAACCCCTATTAGACAAACTATAAAACTTTTCATACTCTATGTTAGTTCTTTATGTTGCATACTTTTTGACTAACAAAATAGGCTTCGCATCACTCATTGCATTTATGTGTTTAACATTGCCACGATTGGAGACCTTGGAATCGATATATTGCTATGACTTTCTTTATTTTGATCATAACCTATACAGATATCTAGATTTCTCTGGCCAGAATTCTCGACGGAATTCTGTCATGCGAGCAGAGGCGATTATGGCCTAATGGACGTTGCTCAATTTAAAACTATGAATCAATGAATCATGTTAAAAATAATTTTGTTTTGGTCGTAGGGTTGCTACACTTGGTTTGTGGTCTCATTTCGCAGAAATCATTACTCACAAAATAAAATGTCGCTTATAAACACAAGTAAAAAATTTAGGAATTATTATAGATCAGCATTTACGTTGGGATAAACAAATTGATTTTATGTGTACAAGTATAAGAAAGACAATTTATAAATTCATAATACTTCGAAATTTTATCAACAGTAATCTCACTAGAGGTTTTGATTTATCTAGAGAAAATCAAAACTCGAGTGGGATTTAATTGACTATTACACGATTAGAAGAAAGTATATAAAGATTAGAAGTAACAAAGTAGGGTATACTACAGGGTGCGTCAGAAAGAACGGATGGATTTCACATGGCAAGAAAATCGTAAAGATTCATCAAATCAAAAATTTATTGTTATCAACATATTCACCAAAACATGCAGTTTATTTATGTAAAACAACATAATCCATATGATGTCCTTGGCTTTCAATACAGGCATCGAGGCGTTTTCTGATGTTCGCCATCACTTTCACAGTCATAGCTGGTGCAATTGCCACGATTTCTTCACGAATCGCTGTCTTCAGTTCGTCCAGTGTATGTGATCGATGTTTACAAACTTACGCCTTCAAATGGTCCCAAAGAAAGAAGTCGCAGGGCGCGAGATCTTACCGTAGCCTCGGACAATCTCAGTGCAATAGAATTTCGTCCAGGTGATTTCTTCTTTAATGTTGAACCTGTGATACGAAATGAAGCCACCCACAGCAAAATTGTATTCCGAGTTGGAATCCTAGCGTGACATCCGATGTCGAAATGAGTCCTGAGTGGCGATCACAGACTCTTCATTTTTCAAAAATGTCTCTACGATGAAAGCACGTTGTACACCAGACCAACACCATATTCTCAACTGAAACTGCATTCTATGGCTGACCCAACAGTCGTGGTCCCCCTCACTATATCTCTCTCCTCGTTGCGTATCGATAGTTTGAAATCCATCCGTTCTTTCTGACGCACCCTTTATAATACAATAAAATATTAATTGGCTTACGAAAATACAACTGTCTTCAAATGTATCAACTATCGAACCTGACGATGTCATATCCAGGCCTTGTACACTGGTTTCTGACAAATAAGTATTATTATTATTATTATTATTATTATTATTATTATTATTATTATTGTACCATCTCAACATTACGCTAAATGGCAGTAGTGTTTTATGATTATGTTTTCTTGTTACCGGTATCAGTTGTGCCAACTATGGAATCATCATTGAACTCTGTGGACTGTTACTAGTCAAGAAGGCTTTGTTGATTCAGTTTCATTTTTATTAAAACATTTGCATTTCACTTCAATCATCCGGATCCGAGTAATCAACGTCATTTGACAGATGATTTTCAATAAATCTTAGTATTAACACAGTCTAGTATATATAGTCGCGAAGCTCAATACATAGTAAATATGCAAACATTGGGTAGTTGCTCACCACTAGTATCGCTAATATCGCCTCATTACAGGCAATGCAAAATAGTACCGTCACAGTCTATTGTTTCTAGCACCCTCAAAACTCAAGCTTCGTGACTGTATATAGTAGACTGTGGTATTAAACAATCTCTGATACGTGACTATCCATAATATCATATAGCAGAAGCTATAACATAACCTAAATAATATACACAAGTGTTAGAAAAGTTTTAATTAACGACGATGACATAAAAAATAAACATGAATAATTTTAAAAGGAATAATTATTGAAAGTACAATTTTCAAATTTGAATGTGGTTGGTGGTTCAATTGATGTTATATTGGACGTGTGCGTAATAGAAGTGGAACTCGTTGATTTAGGCCTACATGGTGTATTCAACTTATTCAGGATTTCCGAATGGTGCTCTTCATTTATTTGTAAATAGGATTTCAGAAGATGCATAGGTATGATCAGTGATTTTTATTAATTCTTGTTCTTGAATGCCAATGCAAGTCATATTTGAAACTGCTGTGCATCGACTGGAGTGGTTTGTAATCTTATATATATATATATATATATATATATATATATATATATATGTGTGTGTGTGTGTGTGTGTGTGTATATATATATATATTTTTTTTTTTTTTTGACGTCAGACCAGCGCAGTTTCAAATGTTGGCAAACAAAGAAACAAATGCTAGGGACGCGATAAAATTAAACAAATGCTAGGGACGCGAAAAAATTGTGCGATAAGCAGCCATGATTGGTTGAAATACGTCCTTTCGTACCGTTTTATTGGTCAAAAGTAGTATGACGTAGTAAGAGTGTAATAGTCACTAAGAAGACATTGAAAATAATATTTTTAGCTTTAGTACAATCATTAATACAATATGGTATAATAAATTGGGGTGGAGTAGCATCATCCATTAATTTTATTACACAGAAGATTAATAAAAATTTGTCTTACCAAAAATATGGATTACCCAACAAATTTAATTTATACAGATTTTAAAGTATTAACTATTGAAGAAATTTATAAATATAGTTTACTAACTTACTACAACATAAATCAAATAAAACATAAATCTAATCGACATGAATATCGTACTCGAAGACAAAAGTCTACTTTCCCATTAATTGAGCCTAAATGTCATACAAGTGCAGCTCTTAAACATGGTGCTAGTTTCGGCCCAAGACTTTATAATAAAATTACAAACCATTTTCCAAATTTGAAAAATTTTAAATTGAAGATTTTAAAAAAGAAATTTATAAAATTATTCATGATATATGAGTAGCTTGATATCAAAGACGGACATCTGACCTTAATCGAAATTTAGATAGCTGTGGTTTCTTATACAATTTTTCATGCTCTTTCCAGTTATATTGAAACCATATGCAAACCCTAACACTACATTTATAAAATAAATTGTGTTAAATATTACAAAGAACACTGTGAATTAAAAAATTGCCTCTAGATCAAAACTATGGAGATGACAGATGTCCGTCTTTGATATTAAACTACTCATATAACAATAACAAATGTGTGTACTTTTTTACTTTTAATTTCTATCGACTATATTCATGTTTTTATTGAATATCACTGGCTACTGTCTGATTGTCAATTTATATTAAATGTGTTTTTTCTCTCTTTTTCTCTTTCTTCTTCTTCCCCCCCCTTCTTGTGTGTTATTTATTGGCTTGAATTAAGTTACTGTATTTAGTAAACTGTCCTTGTAAATTTTATGTTATATTATTGGCTAAGACGAAACCGTACACGAGCCTGGCTCTTATGGTAGTAGCTAGAAACATTTTTGTTTTATAATTTTAATTTGTACTCGCTAGCTAGCTAGCTAGCTAGCTAGTTAAATAAATTAAATTAAACTTTTCATCATAAATAGGACTATGTTCATCATAAATAGGACTAACTATTATTCAGCTTTCTTATCCAGTTAAAAGCTAATTTTAGAATAACTGTAATTAATCTACAATTAATATTATGCACTTGTACGTAACACACATTTTTAGAGCGTCTAGCTGCAAGACTCTTTCACACTGAATTCTTCTAAACGCAGTGCAGAGGTGAATTCTCTCCAGAGTCTTTCTCGTGTATAGACGGCAATCGGTGAATCCAGAGCTTCAGTCACTGACCCACATTTACAGTCTTCAGTTCGTTACCGGAAATGTTAGTCACTGCGGACGATTTTTTCCGAGTTTAAATGTACGAGATAATGAAAGAGAATTGCAAATTCTAACGCGCTCCAAGTTGCAGGAATATTGGACTCTGTGAAGGCTGCTGGAGCCCACCTGAAGGGACATGAATGAATTTCGCGTTCACTAACATATTCGGATAAACAAACCGAAACGGATGAAATTTCATTAAGCAAAGGCAATCCACAAACTGGAAGCGGAAGGTAGACGAGATGGGCGTTTCTTTATTTTCCTGGAGGAAACGAGAGCCTAGGTACAGTGAGCGTGTAATTGATGTTTACACACATTTTAAACACACATGGGATCGGATCTGAATATAAAAGTAGATCATATTCAACTTCAATCTAACGATTACTCTGCCGTAGAAAAAGCAGATCTAGAATGTTTAAGTTACAACTGCTTATGCATTACTGCTTCTCTATCTATGTACGAATTAGATGCACCTGTCTATCTGTCTGTCTGTCTGTCTTTATGTATATCTGTCAGTCTCTATGTACCCTGTCTATCTCTCTATACCTTTATATCTGTCTATATCTATCTATGTCTGGCTACATCTATATCTACACATATCTCTCTATATCTACGCATATTTGTATATCTGTCTGTCTCCAAGCATATCTGTATTCAGGAAAATTTATAATCTTATAGGTACAATTATAAAACTTATAAAAATGAAGCTAATTATATTAGTACACGTATAAAACTTAGCGAAATCAATAAGTTGAAAATGGCCTCAATAACATTTTTCAGAAAATATTCCAACCTAAAATTGAGGAGGTCAGAAGAAAAGGGGTATAAGTGCACTTAAGTTATTTGTGAGAAAATGTGGTTGAAAGTGCTTAAGATTTCGTAAATTCCGTGAAATTATTTATTTCAATTTTAGTGTGTGGTGTGGTTTAAAGATGTATACCTTTGCCACTAAAATTTTAAATGTTTTAGCTTGTCCTGGATGCAATTAACTCATGTTCGCATTTTGCTACTCGACTTCTAAAAATCCAATAAAGTTTCAATCTAAATGTGCAAAAATGCGAAAATTACATTGGACTTTAGAAACGAAGATGGTACTAGAGAACATGAAATCTAAGATGTGTATGAACTTATCAATTTTGGAGAATCTGAATTTTAATGAAATGCTAATGAAATGGGCAATGTTCAAGAAGGTATTGAGCAATATTTGTTCAAGAATGGATTTCAAAGAGTTGGTGTAATTCATGTAAGTTAAGCGAACAATTGCTCCTAATATTGATTTATATAATTTCATCGCATACTCTAAATTGTGAGCGAGGATTTAGTTGCATGAATCTTGTAAAAACTGGAATTAGAAACCGTCTTTCAGTAAAAAGAATTAGCACTCTGCTAACAATAAATCTTGAAAGATCTACTAGTAAAGAATTTCAATGTTTAGAATACCCATAAAATAACGTATTTCAATGTGATATAAATTCAGAAGTAAATGATTCTAAACATAGCTACGTCTAATAATTTAATTACATAAGTATATCTAGAATGTGGTAAGATGGATTGAAAGTAATAAAACTCCAAGAAACAAATTACGTAATTTTTTATCTCTGCATACTCTATTAATTTTATCTTTCTGCATAATTATTTCGTCTATAATATTGCACAAGATTTTCGCAGTTTGCACAAATATAATTTTTAATTTGTGCTTTTTTCCGACAATTATTTATTTTCTAGCTTAAACACTGCTTGTACCCCTTTGCTTCTGATCCCCTAAATTTCTATCACTTTGCCACGTTTGAATTCGAGATCCCAGGACCAACTAGCCTGGTACATAGCTACTAACTAAACCATAGAGAACAAAATATAATCTAGTATACACAGTCACGAAGCTTAATACTTACTAAATATGCAAACATAGACAGTTGAAATATGCATCCGTAGATAGTTGCTAACCACCAGGATCGCTACTATCGCCTCATCACACACTCTTTCCCAGCAGACCATAAAATTTATTGTACTTTCGATATCGTGTTCTTTTGAAAAAAATTAACACCTTCCTTCCACTATTGAAATATGAAATACATAAGGTTTATATATTATTTTCATAAAATAATATATTCTATAAACTCACCTTCCTGGATCTTTCGGAAGAAGGATAACTCTAACCTATTTTTCTTAAAATTTATAGTACTACAAACGTCCTCTTGTCCCATATTATTATTCAAATTATTGTATTTTAGCCATTTACATTTATTAAACCGATAACGAGCATTTCACAGTTTACATAGCTTTTCACAAAAATGCGAAATACGGCACAGTCAATGCTTTTTCGATCTAGATCAGGCCGTAATGTTTGTTCGGGTTTTCTATTTCAGTGTATGGAGCTCAGTGAAATATTATATTATAACTTTATTGCTTATCATTGCTAAGCTTTATTTAGTGTAATTTGTCCATAAGTTCCGTTTACTTCTTGTTGCATAATATGTTGCAGAAATAATTACAAAACTGTGTTATTTTAATGTGAACATTTCAAGTTCAGAATGGAAGCTATTTTGAGGTTTAATAAAAAATAATTTATATTGTGATTTCAATTTAACACATCTACCTTCCTTAATTTTAGACAAAACATTTACCATACCACTCCTTTCGTCTCTTAAGTAGTAGATAAATACAATAATTCAGTACTCAATTGTAGTATTAAAATACAGACAAATTGAATGTCCGGGATATCATACATGATATTATGCTTAATTATAATGTATGATTGCGAATTTAGGAATATAAGTTAAATATAGTAAACATAACCTATAATTTTCACATGAATGGCAAGGCATTGGAGACCACTAAATTTAGACAGAAAGGGGCAACTCGTACAGTAAACATAACCTATAATTTCAACATATCTAAATATCCGTGCGGTGCAATTGAAAATTATTGAATCGTACATAAATGAATGGACAAGAATTTCGCAATATTTAATCGAAATAAAGGCAGGTATTACACATACGAACAACGTAATTTTCACACCATAAATAATATTACATCTTAACTCGCAAGTGAATTATGTCTGAAGTGTCTCATAATCATTGTTTTAAATTTTATTAATGGAATTACACTACATTTTAGAGAAACATATGTTACTGTTTATGCATTCCAACTAATTTATATAGTTGAAACGCCGCCCTTCGTGATCGAGTTAAGTGAGTTACATGTTAGATCACGATGGCAGTGGCACAGTCTATTGTTCCTAGTACTCACAGCGCTCCAAGCGGCTAGCAACTATCGCGAGATTTGCAAAAAATCATCCCAAGCTTCGTGACTGCATATAGTAGACTGTGATATAATCTTGACTTTAAGACAACTATAAAAAGAGAGTGCTGGAGAGAGAGACGGAGATTACACAAATCCTGTCACAATGTAGTATCCACGAGTACACCATAAATTTCTTGGTGAGACTAGTCCTCCATTTGGCGTAGTCCGTGCGAGTGGAGTTGGTGGCGACGTCTGGAGAGGGTCACTCCTTGATGTGCAGAGGCCAAGAGTCTCCCCATCAAAGCGAGGAAGTGGCTGCCAGAATTCATTATCTAGTGGTTTGCACTCTCGTCTTACAAAGGCCTTGTCATTTCCAAGTCAAAGACAGTTAGTTGGAGGGTTGCGGGCCGGTGGTCAGGAGGAGTCCTATCCACTGGGCGACCGCATCTCGTGGAAATGTGCTGCACACTGGGTCACTTCTAAGGGCGAACAGATCGGCTAATGTAATAGATCGTAACGCTTTCAGCCCGGAACAATTACAACTCCTTACATATTAATCAATTTATCTATTCACTGATTTATTCATTCGAATACCTATACTAGAATGGGAGTTTCATTCGATCATCCACAAATTTATTCCTTTCTACACTTCTTCTATTGTTTCAAAGAACTCTCAATGGTTAGATTGTTCGATGGATCTTTCAGTTGTTCGGTGGATCTTTCAATTGTTCGATGTATCTTTCAGTTGTTCGATGGATCTTTTAGTTGTTCGGTGGATCTTTCAATTGTTCGATGTATCTTTCAGTTGTTCGATGGATCTTTCAGTTGTTCGGTGGATCTTTCAATTGTTCGATGTATCTTTCAGTTGTTCGATGGATTTTTCAGTTGTTCGTTGGATCTTTCAATTGTTGAATGGATCTTTCAGTTGTTCGGTGGATCTTTCAATTGTTCGATGTATCTTTCAGTTCTTCGATAGATCTTTCAGTTGTTCGGTGGATCTTTCAATTGTTCGATGTATCTTTCAGTTGTTCGATGGATCTTTCAGTTGTTCGGTGGATCTTTCAATTGTTCGATGTATCTTTCAGTTGTTCGATCGATTTTTCAGTTATTCGGTGGATCTTTCAATTGTTCGGTGGATCTTTCAGTTGTTTGATGGATCTTTCAGTTGTTCGGTGGATCTTTCAATTGTTCGATGTATCTTTCAGTTGTTCGATCGATTTTCCAGTTGTTCGATGGATCTTTCAGTTGTTCGACGGTTCTTTC
This sequence comes from Periplaneta americana, assembly GCF_040183065.1. Taxonomy (NCBI): domain Eukaryota; kingdom Metazoa; phylum Arthropoda; class Insecta; order Blattodea; family Blattidae; genus Periplaneta; species Periplaneta americana. The sequence continues at coordinate 154,044,723 of NC_091122.1, read as the reverse complement.
GACTGCTTGAAGAGTTTTTCGACTTCTCGACGGGTGTTTAGCCTGTGATGTACACCTGTCAGTTACTTGTTCAGTATATTAGTTAATCTAATACACTCACTTCGTTTACCTGCTTATTTCCCCTTATTCTAGCTTATTTCTCAGTTTGCTTCCCCATCTATATCTTACCTTGCTTTCTCGCCTATGTCTATTTTCCCGTCTACTTCTCAGTTTGTTTCGTCGCCTATTTCTCAGTTTGTTAGCTAGCTTAATTCTTAGTTATTCTATCATTTATTTCTTAGTTCTATATTTTAATTTTTCACTATGTCATTCCTTACTTCTTTTTTTGTTTCGTTTGTTATTCACTTGTTCTTTGTTTCCTTTATCCCTTGTTTTATTACCTCTCGTCCATCTGTTGTTTTGTTAGCTCTTTACAGATGCAATTCGTGTTTTGGTCCATCCCTTGTTTCGTTTTTATTTTCATATTATTCTTGTTTCTAACAAACGAAGTTATGTTGGATAGAGTGGGTGAAGAAAGAATTACGCTGAAACTGATCAGGAAGAGGAAAAGGAATTGGCTGGGTCACTCGTTGAGAAAGAACTGTATTTTGAAGGAAGGAATGATGAACGGGAGAAGAGTTCTGGACAGAAGAATATATCAGATGATATACGACATTAAGATATATTGATTATATGCGGAGACTAAGAGAAAAGACAGAAAATAGGAAAGACTGGAGAATGCTGGGTTTGGAGTGAAAGACCTTCCCTTGTTCTGTTGTTTTATTTTGTTCCTTGTTTCCTTTTAGATTAGTGGAATCTCAGCTTCTACCCTGTTTTGGCTCACTCTTTACAATTAGTCTTCCATCGGATTCTCTTAAATATTAAATAGCTACAAATTTATTGATACAGTATCAATATACATCAATCGTTTTACCATTTGTTCATACTCTTTAACAATTATAAACACATTTGAACGATTTAATTTCAGTTGAAATCATATTATAATACAAGTCTCAGTTTTAAAGCTTTTGGTTCTTAGTTCAAGTGCTTTTAAAATTACTTTTTATGCTGCCATATAAAATTTTGTTTCTTTAACGCGGATATACATTGTACAGTTGTAGCATATTAGGGGAAACCCGGGCAAAGCGGATAAGCTAAGAATAAACAATGCCACAGGCTATATTTTGGTGATACCGAAATAAAAACTTCATGACATTGGTTGTGACACATGTTGCCCACATATCTAAAAAAAAAAAAAAAACAGCAATTCGTTTCTCGTACCTACGGACAGTGATATGATTTGAGAAAGAAAATATAGTTAATTATTCTCTTTCCCCGGGTACACGGGCAAAGCGAATAATTAACCCGGGCAAAGTGGATATACCTATAACATTTTCACATTTCTATTTAATTTTATTTCACTGACAATAAAATTAAATCAACACATCAACACGATGTTAATGAGTCATATTAGAAGATAAGAAATGTTATTACAGACCTTTACAGCACGATAGATTAGAACAAAATACAAATTTGAACAAGTCGACGTTTCACTGGCACTGAAGGCTTGGATTTCTTCTGCTTTTGCTCCTGCCCATAAGTTACTTCCCTTTCAACGTTTTTAATCTGTACAGATGTAAGAGCTTCAGAGCGCTGACATTTTCTTCGTTGAACTCATATCTTTCGAGCATCCACTTTTGGCACTGGCCTAAATCAAAAGAACTGACTTGGGTTCTCCTGCTGACGATGTTAAGGGTTTTGGTGTAATCGGAACTGAAAATCTGAGTGTAATTGATGTATTGAATATTCCTTCAATCTCTGAAGATAACATCACAGAGGTGGTTGATTCTGAGTGAGCATTAACTATTTCTTCAGCCGCTGAAAAAGCTGGCACCGCAGAATTTGTTAAATCTAAGCCAGCTGTCGTTTCGCTGATTTTTATCTGAAATGGGCGATCTGTACAGTAAGTTGATCTGGAGCAAAATCTTCATCAACAAACACATTATGGTTGTATGGCCAGATAGCAGAACCACTGATTGGAAGATTTTATTTCTTCAAGTACTTTCTTATGGCTTCTTCAGACCATTTGGCTTGTTCCATCTTCCTCTTGAAAAATTAAACCATCTGAAAACACATTACGACCTTTTTAAGTAAAAATTAAGATCAGTGTTATACTGCTTTATAGTTTAATTAGTGTGACTTAATGCCTCCAATATGGAAAATGATCTAACACGCTTTATTACAATAGACAAATATATACAAAAATACAGCTAACACTTATATAATCAAAAAAAAAAAGGTGGCAGGGCAAAGCGGATAAGTTATCCAATTTGCCCTATTCACTTTGCCTGCAAACGCCATTTCGCTTTTCATTTACGGTTATAAAACATAAGCATCAATAATCTTCTTCGTAAGTACGGCACTTTAGAAGTAATCGTATCGCCTATATATTACTATCATATAACAGAAAGTTTCTGCAGTATTGTGTGTTGTACATATGTTTCTCTTACCTTGAAATATTTTAAGAAAACAGTCAATTTTTCTTCAAACACACGCTTACTTTTTCTCTCACTAGCTAGAATGACGAAAAGTCAGTTCCAACAGCAAATCTGGTTGGGATTCTTCCCCAACATAGCAGAAAGCGCTACTTGTTGGCGTTTCTAAGAAATAGTTATTATTCTCTTTGCCCGGGTCTCCCCTATGCCTATCCACTTGCTAGGTAAAAATTACCGAATGAAGGTTTATCGTAAGCTTAAAACGGTAATAACGTGATTCAATTATAGACATCCAAGAGATTATGAAGAAGCATAACAAAATCTGGAATAAATTAAAAATTCATGCGATCTGCTGAAAGAGGGAAAAACAGCAGCACGGTTGCTAAGAAACTAATGAAAACATAGTAGGTCTACCTCAGCTAATCTGAAATGAAGATTTCTATGTTTAGTATAATTCTTACATTGTACAGTTAAATACGATTAAGGCTAACCTACAGTTTCTTATACTGTCAGAGTAAAATTGCAGTAAACATTGATTTCTTCTTATCACCTTCTAGTTAAAGTGTATTACCGATTAACATTTTGATGCCAAATTTATAACAGTTGATACATACGCTCGTCAGATGTTTATAATGAGCATCTTCTGCGGACCTCTGGAAAAAGAACTAAGGAAGAGCCTAGTGAAGTGCTTTATGTAGAGTGTGGAATTGTACGAGGCAGAAATATAGAAATTATGATGAAGTAAAGAGAAGCGATTAGAAATATTTTAAATGTGGATATGGAGAAGAATATAACGTGTGAAATGGACAGACAGAATAAGAATTTTGGGACAGAGTTAGATATTATCTCAAGTCATTCTTGCACATTACAATAATCTGTCACTTAGCGTCCATATTCACTGAATTTCGACCCATTTTCAGTTTATTTTTCAAGGAATAAGTGTAACCTATTTACACTTGTAACAAATTCCACAACTGTTTACTAAAAATGGAGGGAATAAGCTGATTGACAAGTTTTTACCAGCACCCAGTGTTATGATGTAAGTGACAGGGACGCTCCCTAATCAATTTGCCGCGAATTTGAAACTCAAGAGAATTTTAGAAACTGGAAAATTTTCCTAAATAAAAGAAAGAACAAAATCTGGATTACAATGCGTGAACGAACTGACACAAATTGTTGAAGTAAAATGTGATAATTGTACAAAAAACAAAGCCACCGGCGTGACTCAGTCGGTTAAGGCGTTTGGCTGCCGGTCTGAAGTTGCGCTCGGACGCGGGTTCGATCCCCGCTTGGGCTGATTACCTCGTTGGATTTTTTCCGAGGTTTTCCCCAACCGTAAGGTGAATGCCAGGTAATCTATGGCAAATTCTCGGCCTCATCTCGCCAAATACCATCTCACTATCACCAATCTCATAGACGCTGAATAACCTCGTAGTTGATAAAGCATCGTTAAATAACCAACTAAAACAAAATTTCAGATATGTCTAATTCTGTTCCAAAATTTATTGATCTAAGTGCACTCATTCCAGAGTAATTAATTTTTTCTTACAAAAAATGTCATTTTTCGTTAAGTTTTCATAATAGATTAATTGTTATATAATCCAAAGAGATTGGGTTTAAAGTAAAAACTTCATTTTTCAGAGGCATTTCTTCCCTGTATAAAGATCAGGGGACTTCAGGTAAGTATAAAGCCAGGAAACATCACTTTTGAAGAGGTGTCCTTAAACTTTTGGTAGAAATTGCAACCGTAAACTTCTACTGACGATGATAAAAATGGGCCTAAAGCACCAAAACTTGAAGAGTGAAGAGGGTGATGTAGATTTCAAATTCTATATTCAGAACTTTGATCCTGTCCTCGAGGAATCCAGCAGTAGTCTGGAAGTCTCTCCACGACGAGAAGTAGCTTAAACTTCGGACGCATCGGTCGAGATCCTCTTCTGAGGAACTTTCTCGCTGCGATGTCAGATCGCAAACAATTTCAACAAAGACGTCGCTCCGAGCCTGTTCGGTGGAGATGTGTATTTATGTTTACGTGTGCAAACAGTCGTTCCTTCCCTATATCCAACAATTCCTCTCAGTGGCTACTTTCTGAAAGGAACACTCTTATGCAGCCGTCACTTGCGATGTCTGAATAAAGTGCAATGCTTTGTATGGCAGCGGATTGTACAAAGCGAATGCTTTATAAAGAAATCAGGCAGATATCGCTACCATTATGCTGCAGTTTTAAGGAATTCTCCACTCCTGAGGGTCGTTCTTTAACACATGTTTTGCGCTATTTAAGGAGTAAAGCCACTAACGGAAAAAAATCAAAGGAGGAAGATTCGATCCTGTGCGGTGTGTTGAACTTCGGCGTCGCTCAGTGGTTAGAGCATCCAGTGCGTAGAACTGGGAGACCCGAGTTCGATCCTCGGCGCCGGAGCGAAATAAGAAATGTTAACCATCACAGATAATTCTGTAGAACCAAAAATTCATCTCTACACACACTATTTAAGGAGTTACACCTTCGAAGGTAAAAAAAATATGTATCTGTATATATATGTATATATATATATATATATATATTTTTTTTTTTTTTCATTTTTCTTACATTAATTTAATATGAACTCTACACATTGTTATATCTGTGAAATAAATTTTAAGATTGGTATCTATAAAACTGACCAAATTATGTATTAAAATGTTCTGCTATGCAAACACAATACTACTCAGAAATCTGTTATTTTCTCAAAGCAGCCTTTTTTTCGAAACTATTTAAATTACATTCAAAATTAGCAACTTCCAATAATAAATTATTTAAAAAGCAAGTACTTCAACTAATTTTAAACACTGATTAGTATTCTAACAATTATATATCGTCACTTTTGATACTTTTCTTCTCTCTCTCTCCCTCTCTCCCCCCCCCTCTCTCTCTCTCTCTTACATGAAATTTTTGAAAAAAAAATTCTAAGTTAAGAATCTTTCAATCTTTCAAAATTCAATAAATCAATTAGAACTAAAATATCATTTATGTATATAACATATTACTCCATTATATTATTGCATAATATTTTGTATTTATTTAACATTTTTTCATTTTATTTTATTCTTTTAAAGATACCATCGGCTCTTGTACTTTCTAGTTAACCGAATCTTCTATGTTTTACCTGATATGATTTCATTGTATTTCTTGTATTATTATTTCTTGTATTGTTATTTTGATATTCATCACTTTCTTTTGCTTACATATATTTGATTATTTAAATTAAACAATTAAATAATTATTTTAGTGTAGGCTTAAACTTGTAATATTACTTTTTCATTATTCGATGTAAACTCCACTTCCGGCCACAAGCTTTTGCTCCATCGGGAGTGCCAACCAAAAGTGTACCGTTATTATGATCGTTCAAATAAATTGTTATTATTAAATTATTATATCTTCCACAATTTTTTTAGATAACTGCATGGAATTTTCTGTGGCCCTTTTTCATAGTAAGATCAACAAACCGTAGCTCTTTGACTTATCTTTAACAGAGATAAAAATATCAATAAAACATTTCCTAAAAATGTATGCATATGAAGAAATTTGTTTTTCTTCCTTTTGCAGTGCAGATACTGAATTTATCAATATTCAAATATCAACTTATTAAGCATTTTCTTACTGAATAGAGTTCAATGCAGTAAACTGAATATTCTAACTTTATCGCGAATGTTTCGAAATTGTTACTGTTTTATTTCTCTTGAAATCTATACAATCAGTTACTTATTTTTAGATGTTTAGTCACTAATCGCTAAATATATTAGGCACTTATTATAATACATTAGTACTTTTTTGTACCTATTGTGATCTTATCTTTGTGCTTTTGTATTTTGCTTCCTCTCTTTTTGATTGTTTGCATTTGTATATTTTTTTTTTGTAATTTTATTTCTATTTCTTAGTTACTTTTTCTCTCTGCATTTGGTTTTTTGTATAGGTCAGTTTGTATGCCTGATGGCATTAACTCCACAAAATAAATAAATAAATAAATAAATAAATAAATAAATAAATAAATAAATAAATAAATAAATAAATAAATAAATAAATAAATAAATAAATAAATAAAATATAATAAAATAAATAAACTAGAATAAATAAACAAATGAAATGAATACTGTTTCGGTTGTTAATATGAATTTTACTTTTAAGGTAAGAAAATTACTAAAAATATTTAAAATCTTGGATTTGTTGCTAATCACAAAATTCACAAATCGGAAAACTTTTTAAGTAAGCAAGTATTTTTCTTAAATCGAAGATTATTTTTCAGAAGTTGTTGTTGTTTAGCAACTGTCCGAAGACAGATTTGAACTAGCGTCGTATATTGCAGGCGCTATGTTCGGTTCAAGTTTGTCGAGTATGACGAAGTTCGATGTTCGCTCTGCAGGAGGAGGTCTGTCGTGTTTGTTCCATCTTATTATACAAATATTCGCTGTCCTCCATTTATGTTTTAACTCCTTAAGAATTTTAGCACAGATCTTGGTATTAGTTTTTCATATTAAATAAGACAACATTTGTAGTGTCTTGGTTGCCTCTCTTATGTTAGAACATTGCAGGACATTAATCTGAACCTCACAAGTGATACGAACAAGACACCACTTATGAGGCAACTAGCCAGGAAATAATGGGGTAGTATGGCCAGTTCCTTTCCCCCTCCATTGCATACATCGCCGACGTTAAGCACATATAATTTCTAAAGATTATTATTTTATTGGTCTTACAGAATATACCTGTAATGGTAACAATTAATATTGGAGGAGAAAAATTCGCTTCGGCGTCGGGGATCGAACCCCGGTCCTTGGTTCTACGTACCAAGCGCTCTCACCATTGAACTACGCCGAAGTCCAATCCACAGCACCGGATCGAACTCCCCTCCTCCAGTGTTTTTCCCTTTGTGGCCTGACTCCAAGTTGGGCATGTATGTTGACATTTTATCAAGGCAAATGCCATTAAATAATAATTTCATCAAAATAGGACTTAAGGATGTAGGGAAATAAAATTTATAAAACATAATTTTTAAGAGTGGAAGGTGTAATGTATTCTCTTACGCCCTTCACTCTACACAGTAACATCATTTCCATCTTGTATACCTATCTGACATATCACTCATTTTGTTTTTGAAAAGATAGTTAAGCCTACAAATAAATTGCATTTCAGATGTTTTTGCGTATCCTTGTCTTATTATGTATAGTTCCAACTTTATATATTATGTAAAACCTAGCCCTACAATGAATTATCTTGTCCAGTGTTATGTGATGCTACATTTGTTATATTGCAACCGAATCTGTCACTTTTAAAAATGGAATGCAGTGGCAACCGTTGCCACAAAGATGAGTATTCTTTTTTTCCTTTTGCAAAGGAGACATTAGTGAAACGAGCGTGCGTAGTCTGGTGAGCCAAAAGACACTTTTGTTGTTGGTCTCGACCCTCATTTCCCCTGAGACTGCCGTCACCCGCAGAGCAAGTCTACTCGCCTAGAAAACTGCCGAGCGAGCCAGCCCCGTGCTTGCAAAAACCGACCCGTTGAATCTCATCCAATATCCGGCCGAGCAGCGGATCGCAAGATTCAACACTGACTCGGATCTGAACCCCAGACAGCTGCAACCAATAAATGTACATCTGGCGCTGAAGAACTTCGTCCTCGGGTCTTTGGGTGTCCTCTGTTATTCATGTCTCTATTAACCTAATCAACTTCCAGACTACGTACATATTACTTTGTTGCAATCAGTGCATTTATAAAGGCATTAGTAAGGAGAGAACGAGAACGAAAGAAATATATGAAGAGTCCACTGCAAGAATTATGGATGTCGCTTTCCTGTCGAAAATGAACCAAGACTGTCAATGCATAGCTTAAGACATATATAATGTACATAGAGAGTTATATGACATTAACACTGATAGTCATTGTCCAGTTATGATCGGAAAATCACAGTTAAGCTTTGAGCACTAAGCATTTCAAACTTTCAATTGCTTCTCCTGCGAAAGTATTCCAAATGACATCCATCATTCTTGCAGTGGACTCTTCATATATAAATGAAAAGTTTCTGTTTAAAGTTACAAATTATTTATTAAGTACAAACTAATATCATTTAAATTAGTACATGGAGAATGGAATGAAATCTTATTTTTAAATTAATAAGTTATATTTGATCGTAACCGTAACGGCACGGTTGAAGCTACCGTAGCTAATTCTCCAGTTTAGCGCACAATTAAAATGGTAGCACACAAATACACAATTATTAACAATATGGTAGAAAAACACATTTTAACACGTTACTGTACTTGTTTTTTTGAAAGATGGGACATGACAGGAGCGTTGCGATCGGAAAAACAACTGAATGTCACATAGCGTAGTAGGTCTGTTGCTATGGTAACAACGGTTGAGTTGCCAAAGTTACAGTTCCCACGTGGCGAGTGCTTAATAGCTCTCTTGGCGACATGTATTGTGCACACAATGTTAGCATTGGTACGTTTCGTCTTTGATTCTCTGTCGATTTTTGTATTGTTTTCTTACCTTCGCGTCAATTGTCAATGAATGTTTTAACGTCAGCCATCTTAACGACAATTGCTAGCTTCCATCAGCTGGCAGCGTGACAATCTATATTGGTAACATGGCACTGTAGTTCCAAGCTTGGCCGCTTAACTGTCATGTCCCATCTTAAAAAAAAAAAACAAGTGTAATGTAAAACCAACTGATCTTGCAACAACAAGCGATTGTCACGCCGTAGTTTCTATGTTTCCCGCAGAGCCATTAACACATTATCTGAAGCTGCACGATTGTTTCCGATCTCTGATAACGAATTTGAATGACGTCATGTGCGTCAGGAATCACACCGACAGCTGAATTGCGGCAAGAGGTGACGGAACAATAAGTGATTTCATAATCAGAGTGCACGGTGTATCACAGTAGCAATACCAAGAAAATCTAGCCTTTTTGGGAGGGATACATAACAACTCTTTCCGATGCCAAGTACAGTTACGTGAAAATCATAAGAGCCTGCAAAACACCTGGTTTCTTTATTTCCAAGAAAGTCATCTTGTGTGTACCTAATAAAACTGGCAAAGCTCGGATGGGATTAATTCCAGAGTGGAAAAAAGCAAGCAAATCCATCCCCCTGTCCACATCTGTGGAGTAACGGTTAGTGCATATAGCCGCGAAACCAGGTGGCCCGGGTTCGATTCCCGGTCGGGGCAAGTTACCTGGTTGAGGTTTTTTCCGGGGTTTTCCCTCAACCCAATATGAGCAAGTGCTGGGTAACATTCGGTATTGGACCCCGGACTCATTTCACCAGCATTATCACCTTCATCTCATTCAGACGCTAAATAACCTAAGCTGTTGATAAAGCGTCGTCAAATAACCTTACTTACTTACTTACTGGCTTTTAAGGAACCCGGAGGTCCATTGCCGCCCTCACATAAGCCCGCCATTGGTCCCATCCTGAGCAAGATTAATCCAGTCTCTACCATCATATCCCACCTCCCTCAAATCCATTTTAATATCATCTTCCCACCTACGTCTCGGCCCCCCCAAAGATCTTTTTCCCTCCGGCCTCCCAACTAACACTCTATATGCATTTCTGGATTCGCCCATACTTGCTACATGTCCTGCCCATCTCAAACGTCTGGATATTATGTTCCTAATTATGTCAGGTGAAGAATACAATGCGTGCAGCTCTGCGTTGTGTAACTTTCTCCAAATAACCTACTAAAAAAAAAAAACTCCATCCCCCTTCACAAGTCGCCGCACCCCACGAGATGATACAAATTAATTCCATTCGAGCTTTACCAATCTTATTAAGTACACAGAAGATGCCTTTCTTGGAAATAACGAAACCTCGTTAAGTGTACTTGGCATTAGAAAGGATAGTTATGTACCTGTCCCAAAAAGGCTCGATTTGTTTTGTAAATTTCTGCTATGAGTCGCCGTGCACTCTGAGATCACTCACTACTGGTCTGTCACCTCGCGCCACAGTTCAGCTGTCGTGTGACTCCTGTCGCGCATGACGTCATTGAAATTCGTTATCAGAGATCGGAAACAACCCTGTATAGCGCGCGCGGCAAGTGATCTCGCTAAACTTTGTCTTCTACTCGCTATGGTCCTACGTAAGGGAGAATGTAACAACGAAAAGATAAGGTGGAAATAAGTGAAGAGGAACGACGAATGAAGAAAGTAGGAAGGAATGATGCGAGATAATTAAGTAGTAATAAATGAAAGAAAATTATATAAACGAAGAAATAAGGAGAACAAGCGAGAGGGGAAGGATGACGAAAAGGGACAACATATGGGTGGTTGGAAGGAATAGGAGGAGGAAAAGAGGACAATAAAGAGAACAGATTGCTTATGAATCATTGGACATGTGCGTACTCCTGAAGCGAACATTAAGGCATCAAGCACAGTCCATCGGGCAAAAGAGAGCATGCTCTATCTCAAGTGAACAGACTTTGCAATGAAGATGAGAAGCAACCGCGTCTATTTTACATGGCGTCGTCCAGCGAGGTTGGGAACTTTCAGCAACGTACCGCACGGGAACAGAGCAGGAAACCGGGTCTCTTATTTATTCTGGTACGCAAATAGAAACTGCACAAACAAAAGTCTCTCCGGATACAGTCCAAAAGTTGGTTCTGTATAATTAATAATGCTCAGTTCACGTGTGCCGTTACGAAGTTACGAAGTAGATTATTTTTACATTTTTCTCATCTTCTTACACTCATGCTGATTTTATTGTAGCACACACAGATTTGAATAATTTCAAGGGAAAAATTGTTCCGGGACCAGGCATCGGACCCGGGACCTTTATTTTAACGTACCAACGCTCTACCAACTGAGCTACCAGGGAACTCTACCAGACACCGATCGAACTTCTCCCTCTATATCCACAGAATCAAAGTGGGCTGAAACCGTCAAGCAACCAACATTGAGTGCACACTAACTGTGTGTGACTTAAATTGTGATTTTTCTGTTAACGAACAGTGACGTGTATTATGCAAGTCAAGCTTTCAGGTATAACTCCCTGTAAAGTTGATTTGAATAATTTCGAGGGAAAAATTGGGTTCGATGCCTGGCCCCGGAACAATTTTCCCTCGAAATTATTCAAATCAACTGTACAGGGAATTATACCTGAAATCTTGATTTGCACACACAGATTTGTCCATTTCTTCGTTATTACTTTCTAATATTGTTACAAACAAACACTTAATGGTGCGTTTAAATTGCAAAGTTTTCTTTAAATGTATTTATTACCTCTGAAGAATAAGATATACTATAGGCTACAGAATGAACCGTGAGTAATGTCGTTAATTTCAAAGAGTTATCCTTTGAGATATTTCAAACAAAAAAGTTTAATACAATTTTGCTCGTTTTTTCGTCCTTTTCGAGATAAAAAATATTTCATATAAAACATTTCATAGAGTATTTTGGGAAAGCAATTGAAATAATTTCCAAATGCTCAATCAATTTAAGAGAGCAGTGAATTATGATAATAAATGATTGAAAGAATTTTAATTTTGTCCTTTAAATGTGCAGAAATTTGATCCGAACAAATGTAATTTTTTGTTCGGCAAAGAAATTTTAAAACGTAATGCACTCTGACAACGCTGTAAAAGTTATTGCCTGGAGAAAGGCAGATATGCGTAGGCCCAGGTACCCTGAACAGCTCGCGTGTGCGAGAGACGGGTCAGGAAACGAGAAATGCAAACATAACACACTGTTTTTAAAAACAGCTAGGAAAATTTGATTTCTTGTATGTAAGTTTATCGGTTACCGCTTTAAGAAGGAAAATGGGAGGGGACTATTTCTAATTGTCTGAATAACAAACGGAGTTTTTAAAATGATAAAGTGGATTTGTAAAACGTAAGATAAGCTTTTCTTACTGCCTATGTTTACCGTATATTTTAATTAAAATTAAATGGAAAGAATTTAAAAATAATATTTTTAATTTTGTTCGTTTAACGTAGAATAAACGTATCGTATTTTTATTTTTGCCTTTAGACTTTTAAATGTTTCAAAATTTTATTTTTATAACGTGAAAATAAGCATCTTTATTATTTTTCTGCTCTAGAATATTCAATTGAAATGAAAGTGTAGAAATATTTATTTATCTTTTAAATAAACATATCTTATTATTTGTGTTCTCTTAACATGTAATTAAAATTAGGTTTTATAGTTTATTTTAAATTTTCCAAGATTTTGTTTAACATGAATTGAGCAGTGTTTATTTTTCATTCTATATTATAGTTTAAATAAACTTATGAATTATCATATTTTTTCTTACGAGTTTAAAAGCAAAGTACATGGCAATAATCTTCCACTTCCCTACTCGGAACACGCCAGGTGAATGGGTTTATTCAGGGCAACACAACCTGATATGCACTCTCTACTGGTTATAGCGTTGCACGATTTCATAATTCACGTATTTTAAAATGCACGTTTTTTTCTGTAAAACTATTCAAAATATACCAAAATTGTTTTTGACTTTTTGTTTCTCTCTATTAAAAGAATCATCCACCAGAATTGAAGGGTTCAGAACCATAGCGGGCCAAGCGCCATTTACTAAAACCGTAGAAAACAAGGGTTAAAATTAAGTTATTATCATAATTCAATGGAAACATATAGCAAGTAATATAAAGTATACACATTAAAACTAAATTATATATCAATATTGATTAAACTATGGTATTCACTTAACTTTAACCTTTTCTTTCTCCGTTTTTAATAAATGGCGCTTGGCCCACTATGGCTCTGAACCTTTCAATTAATAACATTACTTACAGTTCACCCTGTATGTCAGCTCTATGACTCTGAGGATACCGCGTGCTCTTCTCACCCAAGTGATCTGTGGTTCGATCCCGACGTGAGCGGAGACTTAACTCCATTCCACGAGACTGGGTGTTTGTTCCTCGTTTCGAACCTAGTCCCTTTGGAAAACTAGCGAAAGTGTAGATTGTTAATTTTTCAGAAGAACTAAAACAAATATTGATTACTCATGTCAAATCCATTGTTATAAAACTACTGACATGGTTGGTTTATATGTTAAAAAGCTAATTTTCCAGAATGTTCAAGAGTAGTTTTGATTTACCAGAGGGTAGATGTCATATAAATAGTAATGTACTTTAAATGCGGATTCGCTAATTTGTCACTTTCGCTAGTTTGTCAAAGGGAGGACGACTTGTCTTGTGACGTCTCCCCTATGGCCCTGCATTGTGTTCACCAAAAAGTCAGGGAGACCAACAACGTGAAAATATAGGGTTCTGTAAAAGTCCTGACTTTTTTGAAATGCAAAAAGCAGTAGTAGCTATTTAAAGTACATTGTTTTTTTATCGTTTTATCGAAAAGAGGCGTTGTTACCATTTAAGTAATAATATAAAAGAACGAGAATTATGTTCTGAAAATAACACCATCCAAATGATCTCTATTTTTCCTCACGCACTCCTATTCTTGTTTCTACTTTATGAAGCGACTAAACAGGAAGTGACATCATGTTTCTGTCAGTAAAGGCTTGGTTGCCACATAGTCATGGCGCGAGTTCGATTTGAGTTAAGGGCTTTGTATTGATGCTTAGTCTGTCGATCGCCGTTTACTTCATTGGAATATGTCGCGTAATTTAGAAATTATAGGCGCGGAAAAAACTCGCCTGAAAATGTGTCGGTCGACTTTGAGGGATGGCAAGGAAAGGAAGAAAGGAAAAAATAATGAAAGAAAGAAATGTCAGAACTTGCATTAATAATAATTAATATGTTCGACATTACTAATAAAATCGCGTGCTTAGTCAATTTTAATAATATTTTCCAACGGTTTTGTAAATAAACTTGTATGTTTGATAACCGTGAATATTTAGTTTTGAAGCAATGTACGAATAGCTTGAGTTATTTTCAAAATAAAAAAATACATCGTTGCCATGTTGTGAAATTAAAAATTCTTGGAACGAAATTTTGTCAGTAACATTTTCATCTCCATTTTCATCTAGGATTCACGTTACGTAGTCAAAGTGTTCGAATTTAGTATGTGGATGGATGAGAATGATGAAGATGAGAAAGGGAGAAGGGGAATCCGGTGCCGGCACGTAGCCTACTCCTGTCGAATAGCACCAAGAGGTCCGCCAGGATTAAAGTCTCCATCCGACGAACGAATCAGTTCTGGTGTAGTTAAGGCCATTAGGCCTTCTCTTCCACAATACCAGAAACACAAATACAATAATAAAAGTACAAAGAAAAAATCACACTATAAACAAAGTAAAGCCACATAAAAATATACACAGATTGCAGTCACACAAACAAAAGTATCGTAATTATTTATATCCTAACTAATTAACTAACATAAACAAGAAACTTGCAATTTTAATCTAGAGTAAAAAAAATCACAAGTCAACACTTCTAGCAATACCTAAAAAGCATTAAATAAGACAAAATTGTTCAATTTAATTTTGAATTGTGATAAAGTTCGGCAATCCCTGACGTCACTATCAACAGTGACATATGCCTTCCCTTTATATGCACTGCGGAGAGATTTGGGATTTAACCCAGCCATATTGGTGCACAGTCTAGTGATTAGAAGTTGTGCACCGCCACCTCTTCTAGTCCCGAGGTAAAAATTGTATATGAAAATCCCTGACAGCTGGGAATCGAACCCGGGCCAACTAGTATAGAAGAAAACACGCTATCACAGAGCTAAATCGGCGCACTTTTGCCAGTGTTATTCCTCTATTTATTTAATATCACAATTTTAATTTAGTTACATTCCTGTCTTACACTATGACCACGACATTATTCTAGCTATTTTTCAGTAGAGTGGTTGTATGGCTCTCTTGCTCCGAGTTTGCTACGGCGCATGCTCAGTAGGTCGCAAATGCATTTTACCATCGAATGTTCGTTCCGTTAATAACAGTGCATAGATGGAAATTTATTGCAGCATAAAACTCGGTGAAGCATTGTATTAATTCAATATCTTTTCCCATTTCAGGTCGGCTGCCTAGCAGATAGTACAGTCGCTGACAAAACGGAGTGGATAACATCAAACCTCAACTGAGTCTGAGGGTAAGTGAAAGCAGTCCATCTATAATAAATTTCTAAGTTATAGACATCAGCTCAAAGAATTTTGAGTGACCACAAGGGTCCTGGATACAATAAACATGTACAATAATGTGATGTGATACATTAAAGAAAAAAGAAAGTTAATTGTTGAAGGCAAATATGAGTTAATTAATTGAAATAGAGATGATGATGTAATATTTGAAGAGAATCCTTGATAATATTTATAAGAATAGACATTACATAATCAAAAGGAATGTGAAGTTCCTTAAGATAATTCCATGTGAATTTTGTAATTGAACCTCTACTGCCAAACAGCAAACCAATGACGGACCATTGTTTAAGAGGGACGTTGTACTTTTGAGAAAGATACGGCAGACAAGGTTCATATATGGACTTCTTCTCAATATCAACTTCGGTAGCCTGATTTAGGTTTCTTTCGAAACGGATAGTAGGGTCAAGAACAAGAGCCCGTTTTAAGCGTCCGTTGATAGCAATAATGTCTGCCCGTCTAAAAGAACCATCTAATGATACACAATGTACTTCCTCATGAATCTCCCAATTTAAAGTTTTTAACGATATCGTCAAAGCATGTCGTACACGATGATGTCTAGCATTGATCAGCAGCTCGCCTTTGGGGCATTGTCCAAGCACGTGTCCAAGTGTAATTTGTATTAAGTGCATTATACCATATGCTTCACATTGTCCTTCGTAATCATTATTAGTAGGTACGGGAAACTGTCGCTCTTTATAGTGACACGTCATAATTCTTCCTTCAACCCCATCCACAATTTTCTTTAGAGCGAAGTGAATACATCGATATTACGTTTTAGCACTGTACTATAGTGATATCGTAGTATTACATTTACTTTAAATGAGTGCTTCTCCTTGCCAATTTTTCAAGTAATGGGAAGTATAGTATTTTCTTTTGTTTGTATGTGTACGCTGACATTCAAAGACCTAGAATTTTCTAATCGTGTAATAGTCATTTGTGCGAAATCGTGGGTATTTGCTTGGTTTCCGCACAAAACCAACCCGCGGTAAGTCTAAAATTCCACATTCAGTATTCCCAACGTAACACACACAACAATTTCCCTCTTCTTACTGCTTAAGTGACAGATTCATTTTACTGCTTTAGGCTTTTAACATATTATTTTTAGAGACGTTCAATATAGTAATAATTATAAATTGGAAACTTACCACTGCAATTTCACCTAAATTGCACTGTTAATTATTGTTTTTAAATATTTGCAAAAATTAAGTAAACTCTACAACTCCACTAAAGTTACTGCATTTCGTGATGCATGTAACATTAAGGAAGCCGTTTGTTTTAAGTTCGCATTTATAGACTGGGGGAAAAAAAGACAGACGTATATCACGGCCTGCTGGAGTATAGTAAACACAGAAACATTTTAAAGCAACAATGTTGAAGATAGATATTTTTGTTTTGCAAATTTTCCATCATTGAACAGAAACCAAGATGGAGATTTCATTGCAACTAATTAGAAATTCCTCTTTCAGGTATGTAATAAACGATCTTCGCACAAAATAATGTACGATACACGAGCGGTATGTTTTCTTTCAATTCTCGGAAATTAAAAAAGCTCAACTACGTTTCGCTTTTTCAATCTTTTCCTCGAACACGAAAACTTCAACATACCGCTCTTGTAACGCATATTACTATTACGATACTGACAGACTTAATACCAACTGGAATAAACCTTGGTGGACAATATAAAATTTTTGCATAATATATGCTGTTGATTTATTATTAATAGGAAGAAACGAGCTTGAAATAAGGCAGCTATTTATTGAATTAATGGAAAAAAGCACGAAACATTGGAATAAATATTAACGAGAGTAAAATAAAATACATGGTAATGACTAAAACAAAACGATTCCTACTAGCCTTAAAATAAGAAATAAATACTTTTGAAACATTCCATCAGTTCAAATATCTTGGTGTTTTAATATACAATTCTAACGAAGAAAACATGAAATACAGTACTTAACAGACTATATAATGCAAACAAAACTTTTTTTCTGCTGTTCACAAATTATCTTCCCGCTTTTAACCAGAAATGTAAAAATAATTTTGTGCAAAACACTAATCCAACCTGTATACTATTACATGGATCGGAAACATGGAGCTTAACTAAAAATGAAAAATATAAATTAATGGTTTTTGAAAACGAAGTGTTGAGGAAAATTTTTGGTCCAATTTTTTACCCACCTGAAAACAAGTGGAAAATTCGACATCATAATGATATTCACAAACTTTATAATCAACCGCCAATTTTAGATGTAATACGGACCAGAAGATTAAATTGAGCAGGACAAGCTATACGTATGGATGACTGCAACAGCGCAAAACGAATATAATATGAACACCTTTAACAACACAAGGCCACTGGGAAGACCTCGAAGTAGATGGAAAGATGAAATTCAGAAGGAATGCATGGAAATAGGAATTACCAACTGGGAGGAACCAGCAAAAGACAGAACAGAGTGGAAGCGTTTTGTGAAATCTACATGGAATCGACATACTATATAATGTCCTTTGATTGATTGATTGATTGATTGATTGATTGATTGATTAATTGATTGATTGATTGATTCATTCATTCATTCATTCATTCATTCATTCATTTAATGTCGTAAAGATTCATTTCACAATGCGAGATTGGAAATTTGTTAAACAACGCCACAGGCCACGATATGTGTATCGTACAAAGTTTTATCCACTTTGATAAAAAAAAGCAATGTAAAATTGAATAAATCATGTAAATGTGAAATTTTTATGGCCGGCTATATACGTTTGCTTTTATAACTGATCCATTCATGTAGAGGTCCTTGTACGAGAAACAATTTGTCAGTATTGTTGTAACTAGTCAATATAAATATTACAACTATGAATGTTAATGATATTGAATTAGCAGCAAATACTTCTATTCATTCATTAATTCCAACAAAATTGCGACTGAGATATGAAGAGAAATATGAGAAGTTTAAACAGTGGTGTAAGGAAAAAAAGGTAAAGAACGTTTCTGAAAAGGTCATGCAGGCATATTTTTTCAATGAAAAGTGAAAAGAAGAAATCAAGTTCTGTATGGACTCATTATTCTATGCTGCGGTGTACGATCTCATGGAGAAAAACACAATTGCGCTAAACTGGAGAATTAGGACGGCACTTTGAACCGTGCCGTTACGGTTACGACCAAATTTAACTAAATACACAATGTTGCCAACATAAGAACATGACTTTGGTCTGTGATGTCGTTAGAAGGAGAATTTTTTTTCTTTTTCTCTCTACCTCCTTCCTTCTGAACATTACTGAGAGATAGCACCACTGTTACTCTCATCTATTTCAAAGATTTTTCCCTGGACCACCAATTTGTTTGAACGATATTTCTACTGCGTGTTCAGTTCAAAGTGTATCATGGCTCGCTGTATGACGTCATGTGGCTAGGCGATGAGCCTAGACAATTCAGATTTCCTACACTTCCGCAGAGGCGTATTACCTATGTGCAAGAGAAGTTGCCTAGCAAGTACGGCGTTCATTCTGAAGAGTACTTACCGATACATACGGTAACTCCAGTAGTGGCAGGAATGTGAACTGTTTGGAAACACGTACTGGGGTGAGTTTTTTTCCTTACTGTCGGGATATGGGGAGAGGGTTAAGACGATTAATCACGTACAGTATTTGTTGACATTAACTTCGACTGTCAACATGGACACGGAGCATTTGATTTGTGTTGTGGAATGTTGCCGTACGTAACCGATGATAACAAATACCCTGCGTACGACTTTCCCGAGCAAAACACAGTTCGAAAGAGGTTATGGTAGCACACAGACCGTACAGACCGTTCAAGTCATACCGTACACGTTTTCAAGTTCAGATTGAACGCCTTGATTAATAGGCAACTTCTCTGACATAAAAGCTGAAACTCGCTTCAAATCGCTGACTCACAACAGTGACGTCATGACACACTTTGAAATGAACAACCAGTACATAGAAGATTAAGACAGATCTTAAAAGCGATCTCCAATTGCTAACAGTGTGGTCATTAAAATTGTGTGTCCATTTTATCTCGAACTAAAATCTCTCTCGCATTTTCTTTTATTTCATCACGGCCGAATAGGTTTATCTCTTCGGTATCGATGTTTCTAGTCGGTCATGGGCTTTATGACAGTTTTTGTTTCGTAATATCGATAAACGATAATATAATTAAAGCGGTGAATAATTTCATGGCTCCTAAAAGTTTTTTTTTTTTTTTCGTAAAAGGCTAGGTATTTTCTCCAGACCACAAATAAAACTGCAACGCGGTGATAATTACGTACTTAACGCTTCAGCGAACATTGACCGGAAATTTACTTTCCGTTATTTAAATGATATTCCGTAAAACACACCTTTTTTCCCTTTATTTCGTTGTCATAACTTACTTTAACATCTTACTACATATGCATTTTCTTTTGGTGCATTCAAAACATCGTCGTTGTACTGCATAAACCTTGGACTTGATTAATGGAGT
This sequence comes from Periplaneta americana, assembly GCF_040183065.1. NCBI lineage: Eukaryota > Metazoa > Arthropoda > Insecta > Blattodea > Blattidae > Periplaneta > Periplaneta americana. The sequence continues at coordinate 154,024,684 of NC_091122.1, read as the reverse complement.
GATTTATTTAAGAATATAGTCGCGAATTTTACTACCACCGTGCGTATTATCTAATTGTTCCCACAATTGTTAGCCCTTTTAAAGCGGAAAAGTGAATTGTGAAACGTTACCATTAATTCTAAAACAAATAAAGTTTTTGTGCGAGATCGTGCGTATTTGCTTGGTTTCCGCACAAAACCAACCCGCGGTAAGTCTAAAATTCCACATTCAGTATTCCCAACCGAACACACATAACAATTTCCCTCTTCTTACCGCTTAAGTGACATATTGATTTTACTGCTTTAGGCTTTTAACATATTACTTTTAGAGACGTTCAATATAGTAATAATTATAAATTGGAAGCTTACCACTGCAATTTCACCTAAATTGCACTGTTAATTATTGTTTTTAAATATTTGCAAAAATTAAGTAAACTCTAAATCATTACATAACCTTACCATTTGTTTTAAGTTCGCATTTATAGACTGGGGGAAAGAAAAGACAGACGTATATCACGGCCTGCTGGAGTATAGTAAACACAGAAAACATTTTAAAGCAACAATGTTGAAGATAGATATTTTTGTTTTGCAAATTTGCCGTCATTGAACAGAAACCAAGATGGAGATTTAATTGCAAATAATTAGAAATTCCTCTTTCAGGTATGTAATAAACGATCTTCGCACAAAATAATGTACGATACACGAGCGGTATATTTTCTTTCAATTCTCGGAATTTGAAAAAGCTCAACTACGTTTCGCTTTTTCAAACTTTTCCTCGAACATGAAAACTTCAACATACCGCTATTAGGCCTACTATTATTTTACGACACTCAGTGCGGTAAAGTTCATCATTATACTACTCATTTCAATGTTATGTTTCATTTTACGTTATGAAAGCAGATAAAATATTATATTATCAGCTTTATCGGAAGATCGAAAGCCTTTCCATAATCTATGAAACCGATATAACTTGCTAATAAACTCTCGTCTTTTTTCATTTAATTGTGTGATGGTGAAAATATAATCCGAGCACGATCCTGAATCCATGTGGAACCTGTAATACGAGTATTAATGTTTTTTGCAATTAGTTTTATACGTTCTGTTATTGTATTTATTTACTTTCATAATTGAATTTAATTTAATTTACACAGCTATTACGAACATTTTAAGCCGTTGTTTAATTAGATAGATTGGAATGTACTGTACAGACAAACAACGGCCCGAAAGGCTTGTATATTTTCATTCAATGTTACAAATTCACGCTATAACAGCGTAACAGAAGCTGTTCAAGAGTCGTACAATTAACTCTTTTCTCCGGTGCTTTCACTGTAAAAGTAAACAGACGAAATCGAAATGTTTTGAAACCTATAACTTCTCTCCTTACCTCATTCCTTTAGCCATCCATTTTCCATAATTCAATGAGATCTAGGTGGTTTACTTTCTTGATTCCAATCAAGTATCTTTCGTCTAATATTTCCTTCCACTTCCGTTTCTCTAGAATATTGAACGCACTCCCTTTCCTTTTTGATATATTACATATTTTATCGTATAATTTCGTCAAACACTTCAAGTGAAATTATTTTGACTATTATACTTTTACTACGTCTTACTACTTTTGATCAATAAAACGGTACGAAAGGACGTCTTTCAACCAATCATGGCTGCTTATTGCACAATTTTATCGCTTCCCTAGCATTTGTCCAATTTTATCGCTGCCCTAGCATTTGTTCAATTTTATCGCTTCCCTAGCATTTGTTCAATTTTATCGCTTCCCTAGCATTTGTTTGTTTTTATCACTACCATAGCATTTGTTTCTTTGTTTGCCAACATTTCAAACTGCAAATTCTTTACTGTACTATAAAACGTGCTTTGCAATCCTAATTTGTTTCCAGCATAGATAGTCTACTGAAAATGGCGGCTCCGTTCAAACATTTGGTGAAGGTAAAACATTAGTGAAATAGAATTTTAGTAGGGCCTAAGTCAATTAATGTCTATTTTATTGTATTAGAGTACTTTATTTCTTCAAATCTTTATATACTTCTGTTTTTATCATCTCCCTAACATTTGTTGCTTTGTTTGCCAACATTTCAAACTGCAAATTCTTTACTGTACTATAAAACGTGCTTTGCGATCGTCATTTGTTTACAGCATAGACAGTCAACTGAAAATGGCGGCTCCGTTCAAAAGTTTTGGTGTGAATCTAACATTAGTGAAATAGAATTTCTGTAAGTCAATTACTATTTTATTGCATTAGAGTACTTTATTTCTTCTAATCTTTATATACTTTCTTCTAATCATGTAATAGACAATTAAATCCCAGTCGAGTTTTGATTTTCTCTAGATAAATAAAAACCTCTAGTGAGATTACTGTTGATAACTGCAGTTGTTCACTTGTTACTTTCTAGCAATATAATATTTTGGTCTCAGAGTAATTATTATTTATCGTAACATTTGTTATGAAATTCATTACCAGTCGAATATTGTAGTATGAAATTACGATACTTATATCGTACAAATGTTTTACCGACTTTAATAAAACATTAACTTTTAATCTAAGTAATTGTATTTTACTTTATTAGCTTTGAACATGTCTTTTATGGAGAGGCGATTGTATTATTATTAGTTTATTCCTGCGAGAGACGATTCGTTTATGTTTCTTTTATTAGTTTTGAACACGATAGGTTTTTGTTCATAACACAGAAACAGCAGTAAGAAATAAACAAACATTGTTAAAATGAGTTCAAACGAGGATTCAGATATTGAAAATGTGCCAATTCTGGAATTGAATGCTTAGTAATATCGAAATTGTGAACATGTTGTTTATGTTTATATTAAATAAAATCAATTCCATTTTGTTTTATTTAATGTGTGGTTTACATTACGCAACCAGTTAGGTAACAGCATTATCATTACCTAACTAGTTCCTTAATAGAAGTGTCATTACCGAACTAGTTGCATAATTAATGTATTTACGACATTTTATTAGTGATATAAAGTCCATATTACATAATCTAAAACGGATAACTAATTTTACAGTATTTATACTTCTTGGTTTGCTACTTTCTAGGTTTTGTTCCACTTCAACATTCTGTCCCTTCTCATATAACTCTTTCTATGGCAGAAGTGGGGCTAAGAGGGATGAAGTTACAGAAGAATGGAGAAAGTTACACAACACAGAAATACATGCGTTGTATTCTTCATCTGACATAATTAGGAACATTAAATCCAGACGTTTGAGATGGGCAGGACATGTAGCACGTATGGGCGAATCCAGAAATGCGTATAGAATGTTAGTTGGGAGGCCGGAGGGAAAAATACCTTCGGAGAGGCAGAGACAATATTAAAATGACAATTGGGAGGACAATATTAAAATGAATTTGAGGGAGGTGAGATATGATGATAGATACTGGAATAATCTTGCACAGGATAGGGACCGATGGCGGGCTTTTGTGATGGCGGTGGGTTCCTTAAAAGCCATAATCCATACGTCCATCCATTTATTATTATTATTATTATTATTACAATATTATTATTATTACAATATTATTATTATTATTATTATTATTATTATTGTTGTTTAAAATTAGCTTAAAGCCTTTTAAAATATATTTATAACTAGTGTACATAATATTAAGCCTAATATGGAAAATGAAGATAAAATTATTCTAACTGGAATAATGTTATTGGTATGGAATTAAATATTTCATTTTGGTTCAGCATATAAAATTATTATTATTATTATTATAATTATTATAATTATTATTATTATTATTATTATTGTTTAAATTAACTTAAAGCCTTTTAAAATATATTTATAACTAGTGTACATAATATTAAGCCTAATATGGAAATTGAAGATAAAATTATTCCAACTGGAATAATGTTATTGGTATGGAATTAAATATTTCATTTTGGTTCAGCATATAAAATCATTATTATTATTATTATTATTATTATTATTATTATTATTATCATTATCTTCATTATGAACTTCGTCGTATAGACCATGTGATTTGTGACGTATTCTAAGAAAGATGGCCTTGATCCCTCTCCCAATATTTCTGTCTTTCCTGTTCTTTGTGTCCTATTGGTCTATATGCGAAAGTTAATTTTGGAAGTCTCTCCCTCCCCATTCTTTGCATATTCATGATTCTTTCACTGTTGTTGATAGTGTTGCGCATTTGAGCTGATTATTATTATTGTTATTATCATTATTACTATTATTATTATTATTATTATTATTATTATTATTATTATTATTATTATTAGGCCTATTATTATAAAAGTTTATTGTGTTGGAAGATGAAGCAATTGATTCTTCCAGAATGTCATATAATACATTTTTATGTTTATTATATTTTCGATTCCTTATTACCATGTTATTATATTAATAGGGCTAAAGAAAACATTACCCTCTCTTTCCACTTTATAAATTCATATTTCCGCCACTATTTAAAACCGCTGTAAAATAGGAATTCTCGTTATATGAAAATTAATTGGATTTCTCCTATTTTAATTTAATGCAGGAACTTCAATTAAATACAAGAGTGCAACTCATTGTTTCCGAGATTCAAATGCCTTGAAACGAGTAGCATTTATAACAATTTAATGTGATGAATTCATAACTAAATTTGCGTAAATTACTTTGCTTTTTCATCCGTCTCTTTTTTTTTTTTTTAACTCCTCGTTTCGTGATGCTGGCAGGCTTTGAAAGAAACTGTCATTTATTAAAAATTCATAAAAGCGGGCCTATGTCCGGCGTTCCATTAAAAGCGTATGCCATCCTGCGAACCGGGCTTTGTTACGGCCTTCTTGATGTAGCGTGAATATTCATACCACGGCTTGACCGGCAGTGCAGCCAACTGTTGACAGACACATTTCACAGTAACTAATTTAGCAAGGAAATGTCCATGTTATGTGTTTATACTTATATTCTGTCTCAGACAGTTCTTCTGCAACCAGTTCTATGACACAAATTTCTTCACCAATTATTTGTCAATGTAACCGTAAGATAAAAACTTTAACCGGGCGAAATGGCTCAGTGGAAAAACACGAGACACGTTTTTGTTTATATTTTCCTCTCGCAAGTCTTGCGGGATGGATGACTGGAATTACACTCACCTCCACTGCGTACCAATGACCTCCAGGAGAACTGCTACTATTTGCAGCGTTGCAACACGTTACATTTCGTATTCTCAAAATTACTGGAAGTATCAAAAAACTTATTTGACAAAACCTGTTCACATTGACTTCATCTATTGGTTTTGTGAATTAATATAATAGGTTCCTTTCTACCTTGTGTATAACGAATAAAGTTACCACTATCAATGTTGTGTTCGAAAGACAATTAGATAGGTACGTTAGAACCACAACTGTGGAGATTGTTTCCAAAAGGTATCAAATCCAATTGGACAAATTTTACTGGAGAGCAAATAAACGTACATACTGAAGCTACAATAATTATTGTAATATTGTATTATGAAAGTCTGTAGAAAGCAGTAACATTCTAGGGGTGACTGCGACACATGTCTGTGAGATTATATGTGAAATTCATGCTCCAGATAGCTGAAAGTGAGCAAATTTTATTGAAGTATCATTATGTTTCGTCCTATTGTAATATTGAGGAATAATTAATTCTCTGTAGTGAGATAAAATTATTTTTCAAAAGGCTTATTATGCATTCATTCCAAAGAATAGGGCTTTGGCCACTCTCAGGTGGTGTACATTTCGTTTTTAAAGTTCGGAACACTTTTTCTTGGTAATTTTGGGTAATTAGTGCAATGTTCCTAATTCCAGACAGAAACATTACAATAAGTAATTAATTTTTATATGTTATTTGAAGAATAAATACAGTATTCGAAGGCAATTTATCAAACGATTTCCAAATAAAACGGACCATTTCATTGATGTTACAGACGCCAAAACTTTTTATTAGGGACTGGAGACCCTTTCTGACCCTTGTGAATTTGTGGAGCGATGAAAATGCCCTCTTTTAAATTGTCTTCACTCAGACTGGTAAACTTTTGCTTTAAATACTGAAAACCACACCCTTGTTTATTCATTCCATAGAGCTCACTTTGAACTTATAAAATTTACTTAAAGTAGGTAGTAGAAGGGACCAGTATCTGCTTATTAATTAGAAGCACAAACGAACATGCCACCTACCATAAGAAACAGGAAATAAGTCATAAACTCATAAAATGCATTAGCTTTTGTTTTGGTGTATACCCTCAACCCTCGCCAGATATTTCCTGGAGGAGCGCTTATTGAAAAGTGAAATCATAGTATATCTCAAAAACCTTACGTCAGCGTTTCTCAAACTATGGTCCGCGGACCACCTGTGGTCCTCGAGGTCTTCCCTTGTGGTCCTTCAAAAAAGGTAAAGCAAAAATAAAATTCAAACGAATTGCATATCACTCTATAGCTGAAAATCTCAGAGTTTAGAAATGACACAAGTCAATCTCCTTTCACTTTTTCTCTCAGTGCTGATATTTTATAAAATTTATTACCCTATCCGTCTACTGACATCCCACTCTACTCTTAACAAAAGAGGGATTTAAAGCACTATGAATGTGATGTTTCTCGCCATCTTTTCCCTGCACATCTGGCGCCGCCCCTGTAACCCAGTCAGGTACCATCCAAATTCATAACAGAGGACTGAACCTTTTGATGTATTTATGGCTTTCTTAATAGTTTTGCCGACACCCAGTCTGCACATTGAAATGGTCACGTACTGTACGTCGTACACCAATAATACGCTACAACTCTGAGGTCACAATTTGAATCTTGTGTTCCAAGTAAATATGATGAATTTTCATGGGTTCGTGATCAGTTTCATAGCGATATTGAAACTAACAAACTTTCATTGAGTGAAAGAGAACAGTTAATTGAACTCTCGAATGAGACCGGACTTAAAATGAAATTCCAAGCGGAAAGTATGGTTAATTTCTGGACCGCATCACAAGTGAAAAGAAAATATAGTGAACTGTACAATGGTGTTTTAGAGATTATAATTCAGTTTGTTTCTATGTATCTGTGTGAGATTTTCATCACTAACTCTAATAAAAACAAAGTAGGCTACCGAAATCGAATCGATGTATGTGACAGTCTCCAACTTAAGCTTAGAAGCTTATGTCCAAATATAGAACAACTGTACTTGAATCGGCAGGCTCATCCACCTCATTAATATGAGTACCAACATTTATTTATCTATTTTTTTAGTTAATAACTTAAAGATTATCCAAACTCTAATAGCCTCGAATTATTAAAGAAACAAAAATGAATTTTCTTCTATTAAAATTAGCTTAATTAGTTAATACTAATATAAAATTAATTAAAATAAATTAATTTTAATTAATTATATTTCAAAATATAAATATACTGATATTAAAATATGCTACAAAAATGATAAATTTGCTTTCGAATGGAACAAGAGTAAGGTGGTCTGCGGAACTGTTCTGACTTAAAAAAGTTGTCCCCACTTCAAAAAAGTTTGAGGAACACTGCCTTACGTGATACGAAGAAAATAGATGCATTTTCAGATTCAGCGCACATCAAACCATAAGGGATACTATTTTTTTAAGTCGGAGCAAAATTCTTGTTGTTCAGTGTAATTTAAAGACTTTAAACATTGTCCGGAAATAGGATACTTGTGAAAAAAACCATGTCCGGGAATTCTCTGACATTTTGCAAGGCAAATTTTAACACAAAATAAAATATAGTACGTATTTTAAATAATATTCGAATTAAAATAGTTACGATATCAGTAACAAGATAATACGTTTCATTTACCTGAAACAGTTATACAGGGCTCATAATAAGTGGAATTCTCTGAACTGTCCGGAAATAGTCTCCCCCCACCCTACCCTGTGCTACTCCATACCGTCACTGTCTCCTTGTAACCAGACCAGTGTGATGGTGTGATTGTCATTTGAAACTTGGAGAGAGATTGAAATCCATTCATGTCGTTGGCATGGTTACGTCCTGTATATTGCTGCCCGTCAAACATGTGTTCTGGTATGTTAATGAGTGGGTGTGCGGCACAATGACACACGGACACTGCATTGGAGGCGTTGTCACTCCCACCTCATCTCATAATTCTTGATGTCGTCTTAATTCATGACATGTAGTCCAATAATAAAAATCTACTAGGCCTATTTGTTTTTATATTTAATCACGATGCCAAGAAAGAATTTGTGTACCGGGTGTCCGGGCTACAGATATCCAAAAATACACATAGTAGGCTATACCTATCTTAATACAATATACTTTTCGTAAAATGTACAAAGTAACTCAAAAAGAGTTTTATGCACGTCGGTACACCTCAATGTGTAGAGCTCACTTTCATGTGTACTTTGTCTTTACTCTTTCGAATTCTGCACACTTCAACACCAAATTACCTTTCATCTCGTTTCTCTTATCTATACTCTAACCACGACGTAAATACCAGATCACTTATCTGTGGCGCGTTAAGTATGCCTCTTCATAGAACATCTCGTTATTCATCATCTTTTACAGTATCCACCTCGCGACAATGGAATTCCCTGTCACAAAGTATTAGGGGTTGCAAGACAATAAACACTTTTAAAAACAGCTTAAAAGATAACCTTCTTAGCATTTTACTCCAATCATACTGAATTAAACTATCACGGTCTACATTGTTACTCCTTCCTTTAGACATGCATCCTGATAGTGCTGTATTTTCAAAATTGTTTCATAATAATCTCTTTCTATTATCTAACATTATTTGAAATATATTAACATTCTATGTATTTTAGCTTAATTCTGCTACATAGTTTGTATTTCAGTGTTTAATTAATAGTTCATAGTATTTTGTTGTTTAATTCGTAAATAACTCTTGTATACATGTAGCTCTTATCTAAATCAAATTGTTGAATTCTTTGTAAGTTCATACATATGTATATTTTTTGCTGGTTGAGTGGAAGAGAAGGCCTTACGGCCTTAACTCTGCCAGCTAAAATAAATCATTATTATTATTATTATTATCATTATTATTATTATTATTATTATTATTATTATTATTATTATTATTATTATTATTATGTATGCACCGTTTGTTGCCCGATAAATACCAATAAAATATCCAAGCTCTTGCTAAGTGTCTATCAACATTTCAGGCGCTATTAGCAGGCAACTAGTGATAGGCGATAGTCGATAGTACTATCGATAGTTATGACTTCGACTATCGAAACTACCGACAGTCATATTGCTTCCAATACTATCGATAGTTCTGGCGTCTATCGATAGTATCTAAAATTGGGAAGATCATTCATAATATTACGAGGGTTTCAAACTGCAACTGGGCAACACGATTCTTTTTCAGCGATCAGATATTACGAATCGTTTGTAACGATTCTTTCATGATTTTTTCAGAACTCATCCCAGTCTATGATTCCTAGTATTGTTTTGAATCGTAAACGATTCTTCACTTTGCAATAATGGGTGGGATAAAAGCATTCTACATAATCTCACATAGATGGCAGAGTAGGCCCTTTATAATGAGAGTTGAGACATTGGACTGTCTCTGATTGGCTTGAACCAGTTTTCATAACCTCCGTTAATTTACAAATTTATGGAAGGTAGTTATCCTCAATTATAATTTATAGATTCAACCTTACTGTCAAGTACATTTTTTATATTAAATCTATATTTAACTACTACTATGCAAATTTCAGGCATGCACTCATCATTTTTCATATTTAACTAAGCAAATCCAGTATTTTATCTTCACTTATCCGTTCATCATACACCATTCACCCACAACTAACAAGGGAAGGGTTTCGGCTCGAACAGGAATTTCGTATCCAAAATTTGTATACAGTCCCATCTTTACATCTTTATAAAGCTCCCAAAAGCATTCGTTTGTGTAATGTGTGGTTTGTCTGTTAGAGCATCGTACAAGTTGAGGAGTGGGGAGAGCACTGCACAAGTTAAGGGGATGGGACACCTTACCCGTAAGCCTAGCCTAGAAGCTAGTGCGAGTGGTAAAATGTCTAAAGCCCATTTAAGAACATGTTTCTCCAACGTTCTGCCTGAAAATATTGCAGCTAATCGAAAGTGTAAACTGTTGTGTGATTCATTGATTGCGCACAAGGACACAACCTTAATAAATGAATAATTTCAATTCTAGGACATAGAATGTATGATCATTCCACCTAAAACAAGTAAATATATCCATCCTCTGGATATCTATTTCCTTAGACAATACAAAATATCTGTTCGGAGGATAACAGATTACATAAGGACTCTTGCTGAGAATCCAGAATTTAACTTGGGACACCGAGTGTTTATAATGAAAATGCACTCTGTTATTCATAACCAGTTGTCTGCTCCAGTATACCGCCCTATGCTTCAGTATTCCTAGCAGTCAGCTGGTTACGTGAATCCTGAACAAGTCTCGGACTTCAAAAATGTAATTCAGGTGGCATTTGATTTTTCAGCACTGGAGTGTGGTTCAGAAGATTGTTCAGGTGTTGCTTCTGCGTGTTGTGCTTATTGCTCTGCTCCATGCTGTTTCATGCATTTTATAGAGAATCCTCATGTACATTTTTAAAGAAGTGTATTGACCAACACCAACCAAACGAAGAGTTACACAAATGAATGCTTTTACGGTCTTCATCACCATTGTGAGGTAAGCCTATGTACAAATTTTTAATCAAAAATTCCTCGAGCCGAAACCCTTCCCTTGTAAGTAACTTGGTCAGGATGTATCTGTATTCATTGGGACCTTCAGTTCCCTCCGAAAGACTATTATCCAAAACTGGAAACTTAATCAATGAAAATGACACTGTCTGGATTCTATCGAAGTGTAAATGTTTATTTTAATGGGAAAATTAGACTATCATTGGAGCAATGGTCACATGTAAAAAAAAAAAAAAAAACATTATAATGGTAGCTAATGTTGAGACTTCAAGGACAGATTATAATATTGTCTGTTACTGGTATGTAATTCAGATTCAATTCAGTAAGCCTATATATTAGGTTGGTGTATTAGTTCGTAGCGTTTTTCTGTACTTTCATTCATTTAATAGCACTATATTGACATAGCTGCCGTAGCAACGGAACGCTATCAACTTAATATTATTAAATTAATAATTCAGTACGCGTTTAAACATGAATTCAGATATATATATTCAGTTTATAACCATTTAACACAAACGTTTGTAATGACTACCGATATTATCGTTAGTTTTGATTATAACTATCGATAGTAGGAATAACTATCTATAGTTAACAACAATCGATAGTACTGTCGATACTATCGTAAGTGACAATCGCCCATCTCTACAGGGAATGTATTTTTATATGGTAAGAAACTTTAAAGTACGAGTTTTTAATGTAAGAATAATAATAATAATAATAATAATAATAATAATAATAATAATAATAATAAGTAGTAGTAGTAGTAAAGAGATAGGTTTGCAAGTAAATCCCGAAAAGACAAAGTATATGATTATGTCTCGTGACCAGAATATTGTACGAAATGGAAATTATAAGAACTGGAAATTTATCTTTTGAAGAGGTGGAGAAGTTCAAATATCTTGGAGCAACAGTAACAAATATAAATGATACTCGGGAGGAAATTAAACACAGAATAAATATGGGAAATGCCTGTTATTATTCGGTTGTCAAAAAATCTGAAAGTTAGAATTTATAAAACAGTTATATTACCGGTTGTTCTTTATGGTTGTGAAACTTGGACTCTCACTTTGAGAGAGGAACATAGGTTAAGGGTGTTTGAGAATAAGGTGCTTAGGAAAATATTTGGGGCTAAGAGGGATGACGTTATAGGAGAATGGAGAAAGTTACACAACATAGAACTGCATGCATTGTATTCTTCACCTGACGTAATTAGGAACATTAAATCCAGACGTTTGAGATGGGCAGGGCATGTAGCACGTATGGGCGAATCCAGAAATGCATATAGAGTGTTAGTTAGGAGACCGGAGGGAAAAAGAACTTTGCGGAGGCCGAGACGTAGATGGGAGGATAATATTAAATGGATTTGAGGGAGGTGGGATATGATGATAGAGAGTAGATTAATCTTGCACAAGATAGGGACCGATGACGGGCTTATGTGAGGGCGGCAATGAACCTGCGGGTTCCTTAAAAGCCAGTAAGTAAGTAAATAAGTATAATAATAAGTTATACAAAATTATGAAAATTTTAAAATATGTCGATTCAATATTACGTAATCATATTAATTACTATGTAAAATAGGAACTACTCCTCATCAAAATATGTTATTGCTTATTATATTCTTAAAATTGGTAGATTATAAGAGTATTACATTTTATTCTGTAAAAGTAAAATATGCTCGTATTATAAAACTTTATAAGAGTAGCTCATTAATATATTATTGATTGATTAAATGTAAAACTTACTAGTATTGAATTATATAACCACGTGTGGCTCACAGCTGTTTCGGTGTATCCTTCACATCATAATCAGAGCCTACTAGATCCCGGCGACATCTCGACAACACTTTTCAACACGCAAACGCACCCCTACAACAGGCAGCGATGTCGAGATGACGCCGGGATCTAGTAGGCTCTGATGATGGTGTGAAGGATACATCGAAACAGCTGTAAGTCACGCGTGGTTATAAAATTTAACACTAGTAAGTTTGCCATTTAATCAATCATTTATATTTAAGTGTTAAAAGTAGTGTACGCAAGATTCAAGATGGAATATATTATTATTTACTGAATTTGTCTCTATGTTGGCTATCTTGTTTATTCACTAGTTCCGATATTCTCCACTACAGCGCAAGTGTATTGCAGCAGTTGGTTAGTCCCTTCTTGAGGTTATAGAAAAGGCATATCGCGAAACACAAGGAATTTGACTCATTGTATTTAACCTAATATCACAAATCACAGAAACCTGAAGAAAAGTATATTCTATTATCCATGTGCTAAAAAGGATAAATGTTCATCTTCACTCTTGCTTAAAAAAGTCCCTTGTGCAGACGCTTGTATTTCCCTATTTTGACTATGCTGACATTTTACTGACTGACCTCTCCAGCGACAACAAAACGAAACTTCAACGTGCTCATAATTTGTGTGTACGTTTTGTAAGCAATGTTCGTAAATATGATCATATTACCCCATCCCTGGAAGCAATAGGTTGGCTTAAACTAGATAAGAAAAGAAATTTACATTCACTTCTCTTTCTCTTCGAAATCTTGAACTCTACTATTCCTTCGTACCTGTCGTCTCGCTTCACTTACCTTCCTTCCCACCATAATCTGAACACACGCTCTCGTCATGAAACAATACTAACAATACCATCCCATCGCACCTCCTCATACTCATCCTCTTTCACAATTGCCCTACCAAAACTCTGGAATTCGCTATCTGCTAGCATCAGGGACTGTCGAAATAAAATTTAATTCAAACGCAAACTTACTAGGCACTTGGTCAGTAATTGATTTCTTGTAAATAGTTTCCTTAATCTATCACAAAATATTTCAATTCCAGTAATTTCATCACTATACAATTTTGTTATTCTAAGTTTAATTTGTAATTCAGTAAATATAAAATATTCTTTGTTTTTCTATGACTATTACACTCTTACTACGTCATACTACTTTTGACCAATAAAACGGTACGAAAGGACGTATTTCAACCAATCATGGCTGCTTATCGCACAATTTTATCGCGTCCCTAGCATTTGTTTAATTTTATCGCGTCCCTAGCATTTGTTTCTTTGTTTGCCAACATTTGAAACTGCGCTGGTCTGGACGTCAAAAAAAAAATATATATATATATATATATATATATATATATAATTACAAACCACTCCAGTCGATGCACAGCAGTTTCAAATATGACTCGCACTGGCATTCAAGAACAAGAATTAATAAAAATCACTGATCATACCTGTGCATCTTCTGAAATCCGATTTACAAATAAATGAAGAGCACCATTCGGAAATCCTGAATAAGTTGAATACACCATGTAGGCCTAAATCAACGAGTTCCACTTCTATTACGCACACGTCCAATATAACATCAATTGAACCACCAACCACATTCAAATTTGAAAATTGTACATTCAATAATTATTCCTTTTAAAATTATTCATTCGGAAATTCTGAATAAGTTGAATACACCATGTAGGCCTAAATCAACGAGTTCCACTTCTATTACGCACACGTCCAATATAACATCAATTGAACCACCAATCACATTCAAATTTGAAAATTGTACATTCAATAATTATTCCTTTTAAAATTATTCATGTTTATTTTTTATGTCATCGTCGTTAATTAAAACTTTTCTAACACTTGTGTATATTAGTTAGGTTATGTTATAGCTTCTGCTCTGAGAGGATAAAAAGAACTTCTGCTATATGATATTATGAATAGTCACGTATCAGAGATTGTTTAATATTAAGATTTATTGAATAGTAATCATTACAGTGTCTGTATAAAGACACTACTGCCATCTAGCATGCATCTAGCGTAATATTTGTAATGTTGAGATGGTACAATAATACATTTGAAGACAGTTGTATTTTCGTAAGTCAATTAATATTTTATTGTATCGGAGTACTTCGTTACTTCTAATCTTTATATACTTTCTTCTAATCGTGTAATAGTCAATTAAATCCCAATCGAGTTTTGATTTTCTCTAGATAAATCAAAACGTCTAGTGAGATTACTGTTGATAAATTATCTAGCTTTAATTAGTCAGGTAATCTTTTCGTACTTTGATTTTTATTGTAATTGTAATTGTAAATTTAATACTAATTGCAATTTTATTCTCCATATTATAGTTGGAATCTCCTGGTAGAGGGGCAGAGAAGGCTGACGGCCTTATCTCTACCAGGTTAAATAAATAAATACTACTACTAATATGTATCATTCCTGGAGGATAACACAACATCAAGAATGATAGATCTCATTACAGACAACGGATTGCAGCACTTAGCTCGACAATGTTCATTTTGAGTGTTAACCCGTTTTTCCGGGCAGGTCTGCAATTGTTAATACAAATTTTGCTTCGAATGGGTAATTTTTCTCGATACGCCATATTACAATTTCTGTAACTTATATTTTCTATTGTTATTTCGCAAATATAAACTGAACTGCTTCATTTTTTTCGATTCGGTGAATTGTTTATCGCGCCACCCTTCGTATTAACTGCAATTGGTAAAATTCAAGCTCAATGTTCTTCCAGGTGGAGCGTTACGGTACATTTCCAGCAGCTTACACAATTATACATTAACAGGAACGTTGCGGGTGCACACAGTTGAGTGATTCGTTATTGCAGTCGCTTGCTCCTGAGCACAAACAACCTTAGCCTGGAATGCGACCGCCTTCTAAATAATATCCTGCATTCCTCTGGTCTTGGATCTGACATTCGGTCCAGTCACCGACGACCAAGCGATTCCCTTGTGTAACTTCCGTCTGTCCAGTTACAACTGAATAGGATTATAAGATTTGTGGTAGGATAGAGAATGAAATAATTTGCTCGGAACACTTCCACGTCTCCATCACTACACAATTGCCGTACCTGAGTTTTGTAGTAACTAATCCAGTAAGGAATATGGTGCTGCATGTTGGGATCCTTACAGATTAGAACATATTAAGACACTGGAAAAGATTAAAAAACGGGCTCTTAAGTGTTGTCGGAAAAATTCACCATTAAAATGGGACACACTCACGGACAGGAGAACGCGAATTCGATTATGCGCACTGTTCAAAACATACAGAGGTGAGCCTGCCTGGAGAGAAATAAAAAATAGGTTGCAGCCGCCAAATTCCTCTTTAAGGAACGACCACTCATATAAATTGAGGGAAAGAAGGCAGAGGACGGGCACTGGAAAGTTTTCTTTTCTCAATCGTACTATCAGGGACTGGAATGCTTTACCTGCAGACTTACTAAAGGCTTTACCAACAACCAAAAATGTATTTAAAAATAGGCTTAAGGACCTTACTAATAGACGGTAATTATTCATAGTACTTAAAGGGTGTAAATGATATGTTGTTATTGAAGTGTTGTATCAGTGAAGAAGTATGTCGTGTCAGTGAAGTGTGCTGTGTAAGTGAAACGTGTTCCTGTCAGTGAAGCTTTATAGCTTATAGTGGCAGTGCATAGTATTTGAACAGTGAAATGTTTTTGAAGTGTTAGTGAAATCAGGATAGAATCAGTGAAATGTGTCGGTAGTTCCATTGCATTGAGTGAGTTGACAGCGAAATGAGTGTAATTTGAAAGGTACTTGTGCAGATATGAACATATCATACTCGTGGGTTTTAGTTCGATCTTAGTTTGAAGATACAAATTAGATTTATTTCAAATGTTGTTTTAAGTGATCGTTTCATTTAATTTAGTATATTCCCTGTTGTTGTTGTTGTTGTTATTATTATTAGTATTATTATTAATTATTGTTAGTATTAATTATTAGTATTTTTATTAATTGTATTTTTAATTAATAAGTTTATTATTGTCATTATTGAGTGTAATTAGTTACCACTGCCACCGAGTATATACCCACTGCAGTGTGAATAAATACATACATACAATAGTCCTTGTGAATTGAAAGATTAATTTCTAAAAAGAGTAAGGAAGAAAGGAGAAAAGTGAAGAAGAAGCAATAACGAAGAAATTGAAAGGCTAGAGCGAGCTGAATGAGAGGTAACGAAATGAGTAGCGAAGGAAAAAAACAGAAGAGAGAGAGGCAAAAGGAAGGATACAAGTAGAGAGCGAGAGAGAGAGAGAGAGAGAGAGAATCGTAAAAGGTAGGAAGAGGGGAAAAAAGGTACAGACACGAAGAGGAAGGAAGAAAGGTAGGAAGGAAACAAGAAGGAAGGAAAACGGAAGGAGGGGAGAGAGAAAAAGAGAAAAAGATTAAAGGGTTGCAGAAGGAAGGAAGGGAAGGGAGGTGGAAGGAAATGAAGGGAGAGGGAGCAGGAAATAGAAGGAGGGAAGGAAAACGGTGGGAAGGAGGGGAAAGAAAAGGAGGTAGGGGAAAGGAAGAAGCGATGGAGGGAGGAAAGGAGGGAGGCGGAACGGAGAGAAGAATAAAGTGAGGAAATGGTGAAAGGAAGGGAGCAGTGGCGACTCGTGATATTTTTGTGTATAGGGTGACAGACAGAAACTAATAATAATAATAATAATAATAATAATAATAATAATAATAATAATAATAATAATAAAACATACGCAATTAATTTCTTGCTACAATTAAATTCTTCTAAATGATAAATTAACTTACAATTTTAGACATTCTTTCGGCAGTCCTATCATCTGGAAGTTCTGTTAATTCTCGTATTTATTATAGCTTATTTTATTTATTGTTTATGTAATTTTGTTTTTATTCATTTTATTTTTTATGTTATATCATTTTAAATTATTTATTATTTCATATATTCTTTCCTTTTAAAAGGACCAATGAACAAGGAGGCAGCAAGGATAATTACTTGAAAATTCGTATTGTAGTCTCTGACGAGGTCTCCACCACCCAGAAAGAAGGGTCGTAGTATTAGGATACGCGGTCATATCCTCAAACGCGGTTAAAGTTAAGCCATACCCTGCCCTCCGCACCCTCCCCTGTCCATAATTTCACTCCTAGAAAAAACCGTTTGCTGTAAGATATTTGGATGGTTCTTCGAAAAGTATTTCTACTGTCTGAGATGTGCAGTGGCGACAACTCACGACAGAAAGTTAAAAGAAAATGATTAGGTCGGGACGCAGTAAAAATCAAAATCTGTAATTAAAATGTTTTCTATCCTCAGAGGCACGAAAGTAAATTGTAAGATCATGCTCATGTCCTTCATGAAGGAATCGCCACTGGAAGAGAGGCAGCTTAGAATGTAGAATGTTTTATTTTCGCTGGTAGAGTTAAGGCTATAAGGCCTTCTCTTCCACTCAACCAGTCTTAATCAATGCAATAGTGACACACATATTAATTAAATTATGAATATTTACATTACACTTAAAAGATTTTCCAGCAATATTCTTCAGTTAAGTTTTTTAACGACTAGTTTATTTAATTTGAGATAAAGCCTGTACGAAAAAGTAATAACTTAATTTATGAGCTAATGTAATTCTGTTCAGTCTATATGCAATATGTAAAGAATTATAATTAAGTTGAGATAGCTAGTTGGTTAAATGATCAGAATTAATTTAATAGTAGTTTACTACAAATATGAAGGGAGCAAAATATAAATCCAAAATACATTGATATAATGAGAATAATATTAATGTCATGAGATTTTGCCATTAGAGGTTTTGTATTCTATTTAGAGAAATTAATGGTAATAATAAGAACGGACAGATGTTAGTTTCAGTTGGGAAAGGAAGAAACGATAGAGGGAGAAAAGAAGGGAGGGGGCATGGAGGGTAGCAGAATGAAAATGGAGTGGGGAAAGGAACAGAGGGGAAGGGAGGGAAAATGGAAGGTTGAGCATAGGAAAGGGTGGGAGGAAGGGTGAGCGGAAGATGGAGGAATTGAGGACGGGAAAGGGAGAAACTAAGGGAGTGAGGCGGGAAAGGAGAGAGGGAACGGATGGAGGGGGAATGGAGGGAGAAGAAAGGTAAGGAGGGAGCAAGATGGTATGGGAAAGGAAAGAGCGAAGGGAGAAGCTAAGGAAGAGGAAAAGAAATTAAGAATGACGATGAAGGTAGGGGTGTGATAAAGGGAGGAAAGAGGGGGAAAATAATAAAGGAATATGAGAAAGAAGGAAAGCAGAAGAGGAAGGTTGCGGCCTAGATGGAAAAGGAAAGAAGTCAGATATTGTAAACTGTAATAGAACGGATGGACAAGTGATTGAGTGAGCGTTTGGTGAAATAAATAAAGTGGAAGAAATGAAAAAGTTTAAACAGAAGTAATGTAATAATAATAATAATAATAATAATAATAATAATAATAATAATAATAATAATAATAATGTCTTTATTTAACATGGCAGAGTTAAGGCCGTAGGGCCTTCTCTTACACTCAACCAGGATTAAAACTTGCTTACATAGTTCAACATACACTGAATCGGATTTAAATAATTACATACAGATACAATTTACATAATGATATCAAAAGAGACAGCTAAATAAAAATTTACCTATTAAAATAAAAATAAACACAGTGGAATACATATTAATGTTGTTAGAATCAAATAGGCTACATGAAATCAGAAGCCGGTAATTCAATAAAATGTACTCGACTATTTCGTTTACATGACGTCATTCCATTTTCGACCAATGAAATGTAATGAAATTTTGAATTCCAACCAATCACAGTCACACTTTGCGATAATTTTTGCAGCTAGATTTATCTCTATCAATTTATCGCATAGTCGTTCTTTTGTTTAGTCGTTGTCGCCAACTGTTTCCCCGTAAATTGATGATGATGAATACATTAAGATCCAACTACACGGTTAAACTTTTCTTTCAACTTTAAAGCAATGAATGCAAGATTGGTATTTAATATGTATTAATATATTTACTCAGTGAAGACCACGTTCAAAACGGCACACCATGTGGAAACAACATCTTCTTGCATCTTAATTGAACGTACTTTTTAAACTTTATTCTTTCAATATTCTTCCCAGATTACATGCATACGCGATTGGAATATTGAACTGTGTAGATGCAGTTTTAGTTCCGTTACACACTACAGCGAGAATGCGTTTGTCGAGCTATAAAAAATGCTTTCGTGTAGCACTGATTGTAACGGTCGAAATAAGGCACACCTGACATTGGTCCCGCTTCCACAGGCAACTTAACCTATATTTGTAGCCTATGAAATTTGTATTTTGTGAATAAAATGAAACAATTAATAGAAAGTCAGACGTTCAAATTTATGTAACATCATCGCATATCAAACCCAAAGGCCTTGCATAGTAATAATGTCTTTGATCAAACTGCCTTCTGTATGGTGTAATAAAATTCGTGTTTTAATTAGGTCTATCTATTCAGAGATGGCTTCACTGTGTAGCAACATGTCTCACTGTGAATACATAAGCATTGGTATATAGCTGTCCCTACTGTTACTGTTAAATTAAATTATGATTTCAGCAGATAATGAAAATGTATTTATGTTATAATAATAAGATGAAAGTGTAGTACA
The DNA here is from genome assembly GCF_040183065.1 of Periplaneta americana. Classification (NCBI taxonomy): domain Eukaryota; kingdom Metazoa; phylum Arthropoda; class Insecta; order Blattodea; family Blattidae; genus Periplaneta; species Periplaneta americana. The sequence goes on along the minus strand of NC_091122.1, from coordinate 154,004,616 downwards.
TGTAATTAATACTGTTAAACCTGTATTTCGCTTTTCGCAATTGGCATTACTGAATAATAAAATCGAATTTCTTTATTGTAGTAATCGATATTCATCTACGAATATTTCAACTTCACAATGTCTGAATAGGTTACGTATTCGTTAATATACAATTATTAACATTTTGTGATCGAATTTTAGGGATATATTATTTACATTTGTATTTTATTCACGAAATAATCCTAATAAATGTCACTCGAGGTCTGAGATTTCCCAGATAAATCTCAGACCTCTCGTGACATTACTTCAGATAAAACAATAATAAACACATTGGAATACATATTGGTATTAAATTACAAGCAAGTAGAATTCACATAATTAAACTTGAAACTGACATTTGAATAATAATAATAATAATAATAATAATAATAATAATAATAATAATAATAATAATAATAATAATAATAATAATAATAATAATAATCATCATCATCATCATCATCATCATAATATATGACTATGTAGTGGAATACATATTGTATTAGATGTTAAATGAACACGATTTACACAATAAAGTCACAAACACAGATTTGAATAAAGAATACACAAAAATGAACGTTGCGGTAAACATATGAGCATTAAATGAGAAGAAAATACTATTTACATAATAACATCAAAAAGACGGTTGAATTAAGTGTACACAATAAAAATAAGAAACAAAAAGTAAACACGGTGCAATACATTGCGTTAAATATTTGCAACGCATTAGGTCTGGCAACTCATCATAAGATATTCTTCTACTTTATATTTAAAATAAATCAAAGTTCGGCAGCCTTTGGATTCAAGCGGCAGAGAATTCCAGTGACGAGATGTAGCAACAGTGAAAGATGAGGAATACAGAGATGATGTGTGGAGTGGAATTTCTAGCGTGTTATCGTGTTGTGACCGAGTATTTAAGTTATGATAGCGAGAAAGATTGTGGAATCGAACAAACAAGTAATAGGGGGTAGAGGTGTGCAAAATTCGGCGTAAGAGAGAAAGAGAATGTAACTTTCTCCTCTCGTATAACCTGAGCCACGATAATTTATTTTTTATTTATTTTTTTAATTTTATTGGGTTATTTTACGACGCTCTATCAACATCTCAGGTTATTTAGCGTCTGAATGAAATGAAGGTGATAATGCCGGTGAAATGAATTCGGGGTCCTGCACCGAAAGTTACCCAGCATTTGCTCGTATTGGATTGAGGGAAAACTCCGGGAAAAACCTCAACCAGGTAACTTGCCGCGACCGGGATTCGAACCCGAGCCACCTGGTTTCGCGGCCAGACGCGCTGACCGTTACTCCACAGGTGTGTACACGATAATTTATCGAAGGTTACACTAAAGAGAGAAAGATAAAAAAAATACGGGCACAAAGTGAGAACATACAATTAAAGTAACGGGAACGAAATTGAAAAGTGGAGAAAGAAATGTAGGAGGGAAGGATCAATGAAGAAGAGAGGAAGAACTAGGAGTAAGAAAAATAACGAATATATAATAGTACATTATGCAACGAGCCTATAATGAAGGTAATTAAGAAGCGAGTATGGATATTTATGAAACGAGCGCAAGCGAGTTTCATAATTTTCATACGAGCTTCTTAATTACCATTATAGACGAGTTTCATACGACTTTTTACACTCGATCATATATCTAACTTGATATTATTAATTTTCTTTGTATCTGACCTTGACCAATGTCCCATATGTTGTGAGATGTGCGCAGACGCGAAAGTATTGATTTTTTCCGAGGAACAGATGTTCACATTGACCTTGCTAGGCCATAAGAACCTACAGAGATAACATTGAAATTAAATTAGACATTGAAAAACGAGATGACAAATTTAATTTATTTGAATATTATTTACAATTAACGCTAATTATTATAGTAACAGAATATAACCTTCTGCGACAGTATTGGATTTCCAGCCTCCGTGGCTTTTCGCTAATTCTCTTTCGATTGCATATCCGAGAATAATCGATACTTGCGGTTTTATAACGGTAGAAAGCTGACTTGTCATTGGCTGAACAGTTGTAACCTGAGTCGTCATTGGCTGAAAGACCTGACCTTTAATGAGTAGGTGTAGCCTACTTTAATGACATGCATCAAAGGTCTGCTACCAGGTGTATAATTACTATATTTCGGCATGGTCGAGCATAAAAATAAATAAAGGATTAGGCCTACATCATTAAGAAAATTTTAAAGAAATTGGAAGAACAACGTAGAAATAAAATGGAAGGAAGTAAAACTTAATTAAAGGAAGGGAAATGTAGGCAGTACAGGAGGTAAAGTTCCCGGCCGTCTGGTGTGATAAACGTGCTAATTCCAACACACGCCGTTTTAAAGGTTGAAGCTGCATGTACATCATGACCGAAACGCGTGCCTCATTACTAGTATGCAGGAGACCCATTAAAGGGACGCACCATTGTGGTCACGTGACATGTCACCGCATCGTTACCGCCAGTCGCCTGTAATTGCGTCTGACACAAAATTATAAAGCCCGCATCGCTCTGAATATTGCGTCAGGATTCAGAACTCGATGGTCAGCTCCACCTTTGGCGTCTAGAAACTCTGTCGTTGGAGCCTGGGATGCTAATTTTCTCCGGTAAAAATACACGGATTTTCGCATAATGACTCTGAGCTAATTTCCTCCCCCCTTTTTCAAAAACCATCTTGGTAGCTCAGTTGGTAGGACGCAAATTGAAGGGTTCAGAGCCATAGTGGGCCAAGCGCCATTTATTAAAAACGGAGAGAGCAAGGGTTAAAGTTAAGTGGATACTATAGTTTAATGAAGATTGGCATATCATTTAGTTTAATGTGTATACTTTATATTACTTGCTATATGTTTTCATTGAATTATGGTAATAACTTCATTTTAATCCTTATTTTCTACGGTTTTAGTAAATGGCGCTTGGCCCACTATGGTTCTGAACCCTTCAGTTCAAGTCAAGACAAGGGTGCGGTTGTATTTGTGGTGGACAAGGCTAAGATTGTGAGGGTTGTTCTCTGGGTTCTTCCGTGTTTCCCCTGTCATTTCACCAAAACACATTATAATCTCGGTCTCCAAAAATAGACCACCACTTGTGTTTGTATGACGCCGAATTGATCATCCGTTATGGTGAGACGTTGGTAGAGGGAAGTAGCCGAATATGGGATACCCTTTTTGTTTCTTTAATATCGTCGAGAATATCGAATATTTGTATCCACAGACAATGTAAATTTATTTTCCAACTCTTTCCTTACGTTATAGGCTCTCATTCATCTCTATAAATATACTACTTTAAGCTAAATATAGATTTTAAAAAAAATCAAAGTCCGTTTCCTAATATGGGTTAGTGAGTAATATGGAGTGATCAAGATTCCTAATTTGAGATGGGATGTATAATGTAAATATGAAACTATTACACTAAACAATGCTTTTAATGAATGTGATCGGTTGGTGCCTAGAGTAAAAGTCACAGGCTCAAAACCCGATCGATTACAATGGTTTATTCTCAATATTTCAGTAGCTCAAAATTTATCTCTCTCTCTTTTTTTAAATATAATCTTCGGGTGAGGACAATAATAATAATAATAATAATAATAATAATAATAATAATAGTAATAATAATAATGATTATGATGATGATGATGATTTATTTAACCTAGCATAATTTGGGAATTAAGGCTATACGGTCTTCTCTAATAATCAAGAGTAAAACAGCGATACAAAAAACATTACAAAATATACAAAGTAAAGTACACTACAATTTTACACACTATAATAGTTGAAAATTACTCTTCCTAACACAGGCTTCTGATAGCAAATTGTTCCTTTTGACCTCCTCTACCATTAAAAGAAATTTTTAACATAACCTTACGAACATACTGCATAAGTACAAAATACAGAGTTCTTCAGGAGTCGCAGAAGATTTTAAAATCTTGTACCTTTGTTAAAAATATGTTTATAGAAATATAATAATAATAATAATAATAATAATAATAATAATTTTATTTAACCTGGCAGAATTAAGATCATACGACCTTCTCTAACACTCAACCAAGAGTAAAACTGCGATACACAAAACATACAAGGTAAAGTACGCTACAATTTTACACACTATAATAGTTGAAAATTACTCTTCCTAACACAGGTTTCTCATAGCAAACTGTTCCTTTTGACCTCCTCTACCATTAAAAGAAATTTGTAACATAGCCATACGAATATACTGCATAAGTGCGAAATATACTGGATGTTCATTTCAAAGTGTGTCATGACGTCACTGTTGTTGAGTCACCGATTTGAAGCGAGTTTCACCTTATATGTCAGAGAAGTTGCCTATTATTCAAGGCGTTCTTCAATCTGAACTTGAGAACGTGTACGGTATAACTTGAACGTCGCAGCAACAGATGGCGGTCTGTACGGTCTGTGTGCTACCATAACCTCATAACCTCTTTCGAACTGTGTTTTGCGCGGGCAAGTCGTACGGATGGTATTTGTTATCATCTGTTGCGTACGGCAACATTCCACAACACAAATCAAATGCTCCGTGTCCATGTTGACCGTCGAAATTAATGTCAACAAATACGTAAGTAATCGTCTTAACCCTCTCCCCATATCCCGATAGTACGTGTTTCCAAACAGTTCACATTCCTGCCACTACTGGCGTTACCGTACGTATCGGTACGTACTTTTCAGAATGAACGCCGTACTTGCTAGGCAACTTCTCTCGCTCATAGGTGATACGCATCTGCGGAAGTGTAGGAAGATTGGATTATCTAGGCTCATCGGCTAGCCACATGACGGCATACAGCGAGCCATGACACAATTTGAACTGAACACCCAGTAGAGTCATTCAGGAGTCACGGAAGATTTTAGAATGTTGTAATTTTGTTAAAAAATAGATTTATAGAAATATAATAATAATAATAATAATAATAATAATAATAATAATAATAATAATAATAATAATGTAGTTTTGTGCATAAAAAGAGTGGAGTTTATTCAGGCACAAATGAATTTCTGAGAATACGCCACGCTGTTGATTGGTCATACGCTATCTATCGCCTAGCAACTTGGTTCACACTGCTTGTTCTTTATAGCATTGAATTTTGTATAATTTTCTGAACTTCTTGTGAAACCGTCGCAGGATTCACATAATTTTTTACGGACTTTTATCTACCATAACGTTTTTTTTTTCTTCTACGGAAACGATCTCTTCAACTTTTAACAAGCTCCTACAGTGGCTACAAATTTCCAGGGTCCATACTTCAATCCATTAAAAGTTCTTAAACTTCTTGGTACGCTGGAACAATCTCTACTATATTCACAATAAGATCTAGTCGCATTTGTGGAGGCAAAACCATTATTTGCTGGTATAAATTTTCAATATACATTAACTTCGTCAAGAATAGCTTTTAAATTGCTGTTCAAGAATTAATTTTGTTATAGGAACAATAATAAAACAAATTTAAACCCCATTCCTTTATGAACAAAACTGTATTATTATTTTTCGTTGAATTAGATAATTAGGTACGGCAACTTTTGGTCATGCTGTTATGATGATAACCAAGTAGTCAGTGTCGCCAACATATTGGCATAATATTTACCTATGACGACGTTATCAGGAGAAATTTGTTTCTCTCGCTCTCTCTCTCTCAGTCTCTATCTCTCTCTCCGTCGTTCTCAATATTAGTGAGAGATTGCGTCACTGTTAACAACAAGGTTAGGTGGGGTTTAATAAGATAATATTATTACCAATTAGACATACTGTTAGTGATAATCTTAGGTAGGGTTTGATGAGGAGATAGATTAGTGACAAGTAGCCCTTCTGTCAAGTCACAAGGTTAGGTAGGGTTTGATGAGAGGATGTATTAGTGACAAGTAATTCGAGCAAAAATGGAATAAGTGCATGTGAGACTCATTATCCTTTGATATAATTTTCTAAACTTTTCTTACGTAGATTTTAATGATATTCCCTTCACTGCATCATATTTGTGCATTATTTCGCTGTCATAACGCTTCGAAAACGTGCATTTTCTTTTAATGGACTCAGAAATCCACCGATATACTCCATAAATCTTGCACTTGACTAGTGCAGTGAAATTCTTACGAATTTTACTAGCAACATTTCGATTCTCTTTTGTACGGCTCGGTTACTAGTGGTGAGAGTAGTCGGCGCTGCTCTACCATACGTTTTATTCACTTGTTCCTTATTTTTCCATAAACTTAGGTACATTTTAGGCTAACAATATCAGGACAAGTTTAAGGCCCAATTGTATAAAACTCCCTGACTGAAGATCAACTTTGATCGAAGATCGGAAAGTGAACCGAGTTCAGATACTTCTTCTATTGTATAAAACTTTTCTGCGATCAAATTACCTTGGTTCAAATGCAATCTAAGTTCACGTGAAAAGGATTTGGCAACATCGCATAAACAGGTGAAGTAATATGTGATGCGCGGGCCATGTTGTACAGGTTTGCTCAGTGTCGCCAATTTAGCAACTTTGACTCCTTTTCAACAACAATTTTCTTTTAACTTTTATGTTGCTTAAATAGGAACTTAGCGACCTTTTTAGCACCCCATAGTGACAAAATTTACTCTTTATTTGTTGATAATGAGAAATCTAGCGACTTAACAACTACATTTTGGCGACTTTCCGTACACTCTGTTGGAGACACTGGTTTGTTTTGTGCATTGTAAATAATGGCGGACAATAACAAGAAGGTCGACCGTCCTCCAATTTATCATGTTATGGTGCTTGATACTGCTAAACATAATAAAGCTTTATAAAACGATAATTTTCGTTTTGTAATAGTTAATTGAAAATTTATGAATGTACCTATCATATCCATTATTAATTAATAGTTGTTATAAACATAATATAATTATAAGTTTTGTTATTTGATACTGCTGAACACGATAAAGGCTTATAAAATATAAGAATGTTTGTGTATTAAGGCAAGAAATTGAAAAAAAAAAAATATATATATATATATATATATAAATGTACCTACCATATCTATTAATATTATTAATAATGGCTATTCTATTTGCATAATCTGCCACTCGTATATTTCAAACAGAAAAGAAATAACTGAACTTGGATCATCTAACTTAATCGGAGGAATTTCTTCAGTCAAAGTTGACTTTAATCTCAGATTAGACTTTATACAACACAAAATTCCAAGTTCAGCTGGAACGAGAATCAATTTAACCTCTGATCTAAGATTAAATGATTTATATAATCGGCCCTAAATGTTTCGTGACTTTTGCATAACCCTATATATTCTTATTAAGTACCATCATATTTCATATATATATATAATAATAATAATAATAATAATAATAATAATAATAATAATAACTAGCAAGGAGGAGAAATTCTATGGAGTGCAAGCCGGTCTAAACGTCAAAGTCTTTCAATTATCCACCGCTGTGGAGTAACGGTTTGCTTGCCTGACTGTGAACGAGCGGGCCTGGTTTCAAATTCTGGTTGGGACAAGTTTTCTGGTTGAGGTTTTCCGGAATTTTCCCTGAAACCAGTAAGAGCAAATGCTGGGTAACTTTCGAAGCTGGACCTGGACTCATTTCGTGGCATTTTCTTCTTCATATCATTCAGACGCTAGATAGCTATAGATTTTGATACAGTGTCGTAAAATACCCTACTAAAAATAATTTTTCCTATAGAAGATACTGAATATTTACAAAATTCGTCCAATAGTTTAGAAGAAAGACTTCGTCCCTTATCGGAATGTTTTTATTGTCTTGTATGTTGCGTTTCACAGACTTCCTGTTTCTGTATTATTTCTGTGTCAATTTTCTCATGTAGGCCTATTATTCTTATGGAATATATATAAGGGATATTTTCCTATAGGGTCTACAAAGCGCGGCAGCCTATTCTTCGTGGTTAAAGTTGTAATAATTACATATTATTTTGTTCTGTTGTTCTCTCAGTCGTACTTCAGTCCGAATCAGACTTCACTCGCTACAACAGACTCCTATTGCACGACGCCCTAATAACTTTACATTTTGAATGGATCTCGTAAGAGGGTCATTCCATACAAAATTTTAAGAATATGCCAGCGATGTCATGAATTGTTTTTGGTCTTTTAATATAATAATGTTGTTATGAAAACAAATTAAACTGCCAACTATAACCGCCATATCATTAATATTTTAGTCATACGGATGACTGAAAAATGGGTGGCAGTTACATGTTATTCAACATTTAAAATATTTTTGGCACCCTATATGAAGTGTCATCGAAACTAAACAGACGCCATTGTAAACCTGAATAACCATATTTTAATACCTTAAAGACTAATCAGAATAATATTAAGGCATGCTCATAAAAACGCCTCATTGAAAAAAAGAAATAGTTTTATATTCGAATGCAACAAATTAAATTCATGCGAATTTCATTCGTATTAAAGAAAATCTTATTCCTAATCCATCTCCCAAGTTTTATTACTTTATCTCAAAAAACCTGTGAATAATTAAATTAATAAAATTATTAATTTTTGTTCCGATGGTTGAAAATCGCTTGCTGTGTGTGGCGGTCGCAGCGTTCGCGAGACTTCATAACGGTGAGTAATCTCAAACGTCCGTTCCCTGACCTTGATCGCGCAACATTCTGTACGACGGGAGAGCCTATCTGCTGAGCTCCTTTGTTCCGGTGAGTTATTTTGATTAAAAACTGACATGATATTTAAGTCAGCATTCTGAAATTTTCACAGTTTAATCAATATACCCTAAAGAATTAAACACATATTTTTTCGTCTGTAAAAATGAATTGCATTTTGTGTTCTATATTTTTTTAAATTATTTTACTGTGGGTAACTATTTAAAAAATTATATATATTTTTTTCATTTTAAGGGCATTTATAAACAAGGCTCTCCTTTTTCGAATTGCATTGAAATAATTTTTCCATCTTCCTTTTACATAGTAAGAAAACTTCAATGAATGAAACCGTGTTCTTTGTTAAATCAATATTTTAAATTCTGATTGCTGCCAAACTATGAAAGATATAAATATAGTATTGCTTGAAATTCATATTTAGAATATACAAAATAACCTACTACAATATTTTTAACTTTTGAGACATCATGGTTCAAAAACATCCTTTTTTGCTTGGAATGACCGAAAACAGTTTGATGTACCGGTACTGTACTTTGGGAGAGTCCCTACACTTTACAGTTTAGTCTGACATTCAGCTGTTCACATATGTCGTACTACAAATCACATAGTGTAAAATGATCTTATCACAACTTCGATGCGTTGGCCAAGTACAAACATCGCTTGGAACAATAACTCCGTTGCGCATTAAATTTCGAAATAGAAGTTCCAGCACAATACTCCGTAACGGGTCTTGTCCATACTGCCAAGATACGATGCTATAATATACGGCCGTGCACCAAATATGTATTGTGAACGTTTCGGTTTTGTAAACATGGAAGAAATATGCAGCCCATATAGTACTAGGAATGAAAATTGGAACAAATTGATATCCTGCTTCAAAACATATCGCAGCAACCTAGGAACGACAGGAACTGAGACACTTTTTTTTTTCTTCAGGGCAGGGCTCGCAGAGAAGCACCGCAACCTTAGGCTTATTGTGCAACCTCCTTATGTTGGGATAATTGTTGAAGTCCATTTAGGATCGCTCTTCAAGCGCATGATTCACTGCATGGTGTCATTGTATCGATTCAGCCACATCATCCAGTTCTGACTGGAGACCTGAGCCTCCGCTTGCCTGTGGTGTTATTCTGCGGCCTTCTCAGATCGACGGCATCTGTTCGCAATTCATGTGCCTGAATCTGCTGCATTCTCAACCAGAAGAATATAACCGCCGTCGATTCCACGAATCACCAAGGCGCCATCTATGCGAGGGAGCTACACTCCCCCGGTCACTCGTAGTCCGCTTATTAAAGCCCCTGCGGCTCCGCTGGATACATGCAGCTCCCGTAGATAGATGCCGCCTATAGGCAGAATCTGGAATCACGTTCACCATGTCCTCCTGGTCGACCTGTAAACTATTAAGATGATATATGTAATTATATTAATGAAGACGAAATGAGTCGAGTTCCAACGCCGGAAGTTACCCAGAATTTCTGCTTCGAGTGGTTGATGGAAAACCTAGGAAAAAACCCAGCCAGGTAAATTGTCTGCCGAAACCTGTATATTTGAAAAGTTTCTTCTATTTCCCTTTTCACTTTGCAAATCACAAATTACAATGAAAAGTGCAAACAATAAAACGAAAAGTTGAAAAGTACAGTGGTATAATAGGCCCAAGTTTTCCTTCAGTGGCTACTGGTGTTCCGTAAACAAGACTTTTGACATGGCGCCATAGGAAGAACTACTGGGTGTTCATTTCAAAGTGTGTCATGACGTCACTGTTGTTGGGTCACCGATTTGAAGCGAGTTTCAGCTTATATGTTAGAGAAGTTGCCTATTATTTAAGGCGTTCTTCAATCTGAACTTGAGAACGTGTACGGTATAACTTGAACGTCGTAGCAACAGATGGCGGTCTGTACAGTCTGTGTGCTATCAAAACCTCTTTCGAACTGTGTTTTGCGCCGGCAAGTCGTACGCAGGGTATTTGTTATCATCGGTTGCGTACGGTAACATTCCACAACACAAATCAAATGCTCCGTGTCCATGTTGACCGTCGAAGTTAATGTCAACAAATACGTAAGTAATCGTCTTAACCCTCTCCCCATATCCCGACAGTACGTATTTCCAAACAGTTCACATTCCTGCCACTACCGGCGTTACCGTACGTATCGGTACGTACTCTTCAGAATGAACGCCGTACTTGCTAGCCAACTTCTCTGCCTCTTAGATTATACACCTGAGCTGCGGAAGTGTAGGAAGATTGAATTCTCTAGGCTCATCAGCTAGCCACATGACGGCATACAGCGAGCCAAGACACATTTTAACTGAACACCCAGTAAAGTTAAGTATGGGGACCGCGTTGACCGTTAAACAGGCCTCCTCTCCCAATCCATCTCTCACTTGTCAGAGGAATGCTGAATGAGATTTTCACGAACTCCGTGCATGATATATGCTGGTCTACCACACTTTCGCAGTCACATTCTTTTTAGAAAAAACAAGTGGAACGTACTGTAGTGACTACGAGAGCGTCTGCGTCAGAAATTGCTCATAACACCTCATAAATTAGGTGTTATCAGAGTTAGTCCCTAATCTCAAATTACCCCTTATAACACTCTTTACCAGTCGTAGAAGTTTGGTACAAAGTTAATGAAAACACTCTGCATGCTCCCTTCTACACGTCAATCAATTTCATTGTGAGTTGCTGTAAAGGAGGAAGTAAAACATAAAGAAAAGAAGAAAGATATAAAAGGACGAAAGGAAAGAAATTATGGAACAATATGTATTACAGAACATTTTCGCTGAATATTTAATTAAACCGTTATTGTCTCATCAATAGTTCAGTAACATTATTGATTAAGAATTTTGCTCCTTGTAGGCTACCATCCAAATGAGTGATGTGTGTTTTAACCCTCCTGCTACCAAGAGGAGTAATGCGATTACCCCACTGACGATTTTTCAATACTATTTTTATTTTTCTCCATATTTCTTTTTGAAATTGCATGTATTTGTCCGTTATATGTCTTCTAACAAATTGAATGAACGATAACATAAATAATTACTCTAATTTAAGATGTAATTCACATTATTTATGTGGGGAGTTCTTGTTATCCCCTTGGTAGTCTGTGTCATAACAACTTCAGGATATGAAATTCAATCTGTAGCTTAATTTTCATCATGTTTATGTATGTTTGCCTCCAAATTATTTTATTTTGTAATATTTATAACAATTTTTATATTAATATTATGGATGTATTAATTTCTCCTACAGAATAACTCTGTAATGTTGACAATTAATATCTAAGGAGAAAAATTCGCTCCTGCGCCGGTGATTGAATCCGGGTCCTTCGTTCTACGTACCAAGCGCTCTGATCACTGAGCTACGCCGAATTCAAAATTCCGGAGCGAATTTTTTTTTCCTCAAATATTAATTGTCAACATTACAGAGATTACTCTGTAGGACAAATTAATAAATCCATAATATTCTCATAGCTAGCAGTGCATTATACCTGCGGAATCCCGGCCAAACAAATCACTCAACTGAGTGCGCTCCTAGTATAATGGCAGTTGACACTAGACATATAGGCCTACTTCAACCTATGTGCCTAACTTGGAGTCAGGCCACAAAGGGAAACACTGAAGGAGGAAGCTTCGATCCGGTGCTGTGGATTGAATTCGGCGTAGCTCAGTGGTCAGAGCGCTTGGTTCGATCCCCGGCGCCGGAGAGAATTTTTCTCCTCAGATACTAATTTTTATATTGTTATTTATATTATCATGATTTTTTATTCGCGATTTTTTATTTTTTATTTCTGTGTGTTAAGATTTTTTCCGAAAGTGATTTTGTTATAAATAATGATTAGTTTAGCCTTTCTTCGAGATGCTCGTTGCACGTAGTATAGGTGGTGTACGAATACAGTATTTGAATTTCAACAAATAATTAAAATTACTTTTATTAGTTTTTACTTGGTTATTTAACGACACTGTATCAACTACTAGGTTATTTATCATCGATGAGATTGGTGATAGCGAGATGAGGCCGAGGTTTCGCCATAGATTACCTGACATTTGTTTTACGGCTTGGGAATACCTCGGAAAAAACTGAACACACGCCCAAGCGCAACTCCGGGTCGGCAGTCAAGCGCCTTAGCCGACTGAACTACGCCGGTGGCGATTTATAATTTTCATAGCTTTAGAAATTATTTGTTTTTATTTTATTATAAACAAATGTTATTGAGTTGCTGACGGTTGTACTATGTGTGGTATTCTAATATTAAATTTTCAATAACTAAATGAAATTATTTTCAATTTATATTATAGTACTATGACATTCATTACTTGTGAATTTGTTTCCACCATGTCAAAATTATGTAGCATTAAGAATTTCGTCTTGAAAAGGAAGAGGGGCAAATTTAAATTTAATGTATATGTCACCTTATATTGTCACCAGTAACATACCTAAAGTTCATTAATTTTGGTGCACGTTTTCAACAAAATGGAACAGTACTTTTGAACCACCCTGTGTTTTTTTTAAATAGGATGATTATTTTATATTTTTACACTTTTTGGAAATCTATAATCAGTAATACATAAATTGTTTATATTCCAAATGCTTAACGAAGATTGATGTACGATTTTGAGGCGATAGTAGCGATCCTAGTGGTTAGCAACTATCTATGGATGCATATTCCCTACATATTGAGCTTCGTGACTGTATATACTAGACTGTGATATTACCCCCCTTGGTAGTAGTAAATTGTAAAAAGCTTTGGTAGCAGGACGGTTAATAAAGCAGTATATAACAAGAGACGTTTTTGTGCGTCACGGGAAAACAACAAGCTTCATAAATTGCTGTGTCATGAATTGTGAAACACCGTTCGATGGTTGTGACACGGTTCGACATCCCCAAGCCTGTTTATTTGCACGTGACTGCATTTGTTTTGTCATCGCTGTCAATTTGCGTTTCATAATTAAATTTGTGTGTGTACTATACTGCGGGTATTAGATGCCATGCGACGGTGAATTTGTGCCGGTTCAGATAGGAATGTCACATACAAGCCATTGCGAGCAGTGCATTTAGTGGGTACTGTATGTACAAAGAAATACCAGATTCGCATTCTTCATTACCTACAATTAGGTTTCTATTTTGGTAGGTAGCAACTTCAATTACACACAATACCGGTACTAAGAAACGTAAGAATAACACCGGAAATACTTTTGAAGGTAAAAAATATAGGCTACTTCATATTTCTATATACACTTTTAAGGGAAAAAGACCTTTAGGGAGGCCGAGACGTAGATGGGAAGATAATATTAAAATGGATTTGAGGGAGGTGGGATATGATGATAGAGAATGGATTAATCTTGCTCAGGATAGGGACCATTGGCGGGCTTATGTGAGGGCGGCAATGAACCTCCGGGTTCCATAAAAAGCCAGTAAGTAAGTACACTTTTAACATTTATATATCACTAATTAAATTTCCAACTTCTTTACTGTGTTAATGTGAGAAATTTACTTAGCTGGCTAGTTTCGAAGTCTTGTTCTTCATTGTCTAAAGCCTATTGGAGATCCTGCGATATATTCTGGTTTCCTGTGGTGGTGGGTTGTGTTCATGATTGTGTCAAAAAGGGAGTGTGTTTTGAAACTGAGGTTTAGTGTTCATGATGTGATGTGGGTGTGTTTTTGTGTGCTCATAAATTTCATATTGTTCTAGGGTGTCAAGTTTGTTTGTTTTTTTGTTTTTTTTTTTTTGTAAGTGTAGTATTTTCATGACAGTGTCTATGTTGCTGTAGCTGTGATTGGAGTTTGTGATGTGTTTTGCGTAGGTTTGAATAATTGTTATGTAGTTTGGGGAGTTGGTTGGGTCAGTGGCTAAGAAGAAACTGCGTACTGGAGGATGCAATGGAAGGAATGGTGAACTGGTGAAGATTTCGGGACAGAAGAAGATAATCAGATAATAGACGGCATTAAGATGCATTTTTATTGAGCAATATTATGCATACAGATGTACTATATTATCAGAATTTCTCTTATAGGCCTATCCAATGCACGGGTCTTCTGACCGTACGTGCTTTGTACCTAAAACAAGTCCTACTTTGTAGGTTTCACCCTCCTCACCTATGATTAGATCCAACCACTATCCAAAAGAACACACAGATTAAAATGGAAATAGACGACATTAAAATATATGGATCATATGGAGAGACAAAGAGGAAGACAGAAGATAAGAAAGTTTGCAGAATGCTGGGTTTGCAGTAAAAGACCTGCCCTCGGGCAGAAAATGAATGAATGAAGGAATGAATGAATGAATGAATGAATGAATGAATGAATGAATGAATGAATGCATTTAGGTCTACACTGTACCCGTAAAGTCGCGGTAAATGTTTAATGATAACAATAATACTAATCATCATCATCATCATCATCATCATCATCATCATAATCCATTGGTTGGTCGGCCTGGGTGGCGTAGTCGGTAGAGTGCTGGCCTTCTGTGTTCAACGTTGCGAGTTCCATTCCGGCCTAGATCGATGGTATTTAAGTGTGTTAAAGTGCCTCAGGCTCATGTCAGTAGATTTACTGGCATGTAAAATAACTCCTCTGGGACAAAATTTCGGCACACCGGCGACGCTGATATAATCTCGGCAGCTGCAAACGTCGTTAGATAAAACATAATTTAAAATTTTCCATGTGTTGGGTCTGGTTGGCCCTTTCTGACTTCAAGGAATTATTTGTCTTCTCATCTTGCGTTGGAACGTTCTCTTGGTCTTCCGTTTGTAGGTTTATATTTTAAATTATTGTGGTATTTGTGTTCATTCTGTCTTAAAATTTTCACCAATTCCTGCTGTTCTATTTTTTGCGTTCGTTAACGTTAAATACAGTATTTTAAGTTGTTGTCTATTCTCCTGCTGCTCTTATTCAGAAATGGAAGTAAACAAAAACACGGGATAGCTAATATTAGCTGATATATTTCTCCGCAAGTTGTCGCTTTCTATTGGCCTCTATGGGAGGTACTTAAACTAGTTACATTATAATCCCGTCGCTCTAATTTCCGGCAGCCAATCACGTTGCAGGTCGGCTACATTTAAACGTGTGCGTCTTATGATTCGCTGATGAAGGCATTATGCATTTCCTAAGGCTCGATAAATACTTAATATAATCGCCCGCCATTTTGGTTCTTTCGTTGGCGTTCGCAGAAAGCACACGAGGACGTTATTTGCCGCTCAATTATTTGCTCAATTACAGTGCGTTTGATTTATTATAATAGGAGCTATGACATGATAATATTTAACGGTGTGGCAAATAGATTTCTCGTGTGGTAGCACGGCAACGAAAGAACAAAAATGGCGAACGATATTACCTACCTATACTTTATAAAGCCTTCACTTTCTAAGACGTAAGAGAAGGAGTCACGCCGGGATAACAGCGTCGCGACTATAGGTCTCACCGAGGATTTCGTTACCTGCCGCTACTCGTCACTTTGAGGTACCGTAAATTCTCAATTCAAATGAAATCTTTCAGCAAGATAAAGCTAATTATGAGCGGATTTGCGAAAAATGAACGCTGTTGCACTTTTATGATGCGATAGGACAGAGGAATCCATCAGTAAACAAGAAATGATCTCAGACAAGAAAGCAAGACTTCAACCTCCAATCTTCTGTCAGCCCCAAGATAGAAGAGTCGATGTATTACTTTATAAACAACCAGAAACAACGAATCTGAAACAAGGACCCAAGAGGCTACAGTTCAGCTTTTGGATGAACCATAAGTTAAGCTCTAAGTTCAGTAGTTTAGTAAGGCTTTAGGCGATGTTTTCTGGGGGTGGTGGCCGTAATTATAGAGATTAAAGCAGACCGTATCCTGAGGGAGACGCTAGTCTAGCCAGAACTGATGCTAACGAGTTCAATTCTGACATGTGCATGAACTTCCAGAACAAGTTTATTCGTTGCTTTAGCCGGAAGTAACTTCTTTCCTTTACCAACATTCTTTTTTTGCAACCGACGCGCGACGCTGTGAGAATATAAATTGTATTAAGTGGGAGATGTATACTGTTGAGTAGAGTGCTAGGGTTATATTTTTAGGAGTTTCAACCTTCTCAACTATTTTTTCTTCGGTGCTTTTAACCCTAAGAACTAAAGACAGTGTATTAACTTCCATTACATAGGTTTAGAACAAACCCAGGACTCCATGGATCATATTATCTTAAATGGTACTCGAACCCAGAATCATAACATTACGAAAGAATCGTTTTGCTTTCAAATTATAGGGCGTGTAATAGGAACTATCTGATGCTGCAAATAAAAAATCAGAGAATTGACACAAATACAGAGTGTTAAAAAAAAGTATCCAATATTTCAGGAGGTGATAGTATGCATCAAAACAAGAAAATAATGTCTAGTAAACATGGGTCCTACAACACATACTTTCTGAGATTTGAACACTTGTTCGTAGGAGGTGCTCAATGTGACGTCCATTCACGGCAATGCATTTCTATACCCTATAATACAGCAGACTACCAGATAATCATATCGTAGTTGACACCCCTGGTATGGTATACTGATACGTCGCAAGGAATACTGAAAAGAAAAGTCTGGTTGTGGATATGAGCGAGGTTCAGCAGAGATGGTGTTGTGAATTTTCTTAATCAGCATGTGTGGGCTGATGAAAATCCCCATGCAATTGAAGAAACAAGGCATCAGCACTGATTCTCAATCAACGTATGGGCAAGCGTTTTTGGTGACAGACTAATAGGGCTATACGTGCTACTACAGAGACTTTCAGAACTTTCTTATTAACGTATTGCCTGTCTTGCTGGAGAATGTGCCATGTCAGCAGAGACTAAAGATGTGGTTCATACACGATGGCACACCAGCACATTTTCTCCTTAATGTGCGTGAACACCTGACGCTGATATTTCAGGACCGCTGGATTGGCCTGCTCGTTCCCCAAACCTAAATCCTCTAGACTTTTGGTTATGGGGACACACGAAGGAACCAGATCAATTTCAAAGAGTGCGTGATTCCTTAAGCCGAAGGGCAGAGGAATGCATTGCTATGAATGGACATCACATTGAGAACCGCCTATGAACAAGTGTTCATATCTCAGAAAGTATGTGTTATAGGACCCATGTTTATTATACATTATCTTCTTGTTTTGATGTATAGTAGCACCTCCTAAATATTAGATACTTTTTTTTAACACCCTGTGTACGTTTCGAGTATCCTTGACTTGTAAAGTTACAGGGGGCTATGGGGCCGTACTTCACTTACTACAGGCCAAGAAGGCTTATTGTACACCCCTGTGGAATAAGTTGCATGCCAATTGTGTGTACCTGGTTTATCACTTGGTTTCTCAATCCGCCTTCCTTGGTGACGTCCTTAAGTACCTCATTCTCTTTTTAGTCGTCGAGACCAGATTGTATTTCAAATTGTAGTATACAGATACTTGTCATTTCTATACTAAAATATTGAAAATTCATTACTTCTACGTTATTTCATTATCCAGTTTAAGTTTCCACCGTAAAGGCCATTATAATTGCTGTGTTTTTGTTTCCTTTTAATGAATCTTCAATCCATGTTTTCTGCAGCTTAATTGGAACTGGTACAAAAGTTCTCGTGGATCATCTTCATTAGGTTATAACAACTGTCATGTCTCAAAGGACTAAGTAAATATTTCTTTCCCTGTGGAATGTACAGTATGCCCCAGAATAAAATATAGCTACCGAAACTAAAGAACATGAAATTTAATTGAGAAACATGCAGTATCAACTAGTAATGTATACATGTTTTAAAAATTCTACATTATTCCTTAGATATGTTTCGTAACGCTCCTGAAGATTACTGAATTTTTTTTTATTGTCGCTGGCTTTCTTAAGAGAATTCACAATTTTTTCAAGCACCACGCCCCTTATGTGCATTGTCTGTAGCTGTTTTTCTCCTCCCACTTCTTCCTTTGCGTTGACACAAAATTGAGTCAGTTCGCCTGAATTTACTCACCTCTCACCAGCATTCTGTTTCGACTACTGTACTTTTGCAGTTGCAGTTTCTGTACTGAGTTTGTATATGAAGGTTGTGTGTTTAGTTTGACTATTTCGTTTATATAACGTCATTCCATTTTCGACCAATGAAGTGTAATGAAATTTTGAATTCCAACCAATCACAGTCAGACTTTGCGATAATTTCTGCAGCTAGATTTATCGCTATCAATTTATCGCATGGTCGTTCTTTGTTTAGTCGTTGTCGCCAACTGTTTCCCCGTAAATTGATGATCATGACTACATTAAGATGCAACTACACGGTTAAACTTTTCTTTCAACTTTAAAGCAATGAATGCAAGATTGATATTTAATATTAATTAATATATTTACGCAGTGAAGACAACGCTCAAAACGGCGCACCATGTAGACACAAAATCCTTATGCATCTTAATTGAACGTACCTTTTAAACTTGATTCTATTCTTCCCAGATTGCACACATACGCGATTGGAATATTGAACTGTGTAGATGCAGCTTTAGTTCCGTTACTACAGCGAGAATGCGTTTGTCGAGCTATAAAAAATGCTTTCGTGTAGCACTCATTGTAACGGTCGAAACAAGACACAGCTGACATTGGTCCTGCTTCCACAGGTACGCCTAACGTAACCTATAAAATTGTAGCCTATAACACTTGTATTGAAATTAAACAATTAATAGACGTTCAAATTTATGTAACATCATCGCATATCAAACTCAAAGACCTTGCATAGTAATAATGTCTTTGATCAAACTGCCTTTCGTATGGCGTAATAGAATTCGTGTTTTAATTAGGCCTATCTATACAGAGATGGCTTCACTGTGTTGCAACATGTCTCGCTGTGAATACATAAGCATTGGTATATAGCTGTACCCACTGTTACTGTTAAATTAAATTATGATTTCAGCAGATAATGAAAATGTATTTGTTATAATAATAAGAGAAAAGTGCAGTACATGTAATTAACAATGTTAAACCTGTATTTCGATTTTCGCAATTGGCATTACTGAATAATAACATCGAATTTCTTTATTGCAATAATCGATATTCACCTACGAGTATTTCAACTTCACAATGTCTGAATAGGTTAAGTATTCGTTAATATACAATTATTAACATTTTGTGATCGAATTTTAGGGATATATTATTTAAATTTTTATTTGATTCACGAAATAGTCCTAATAAATATCACTCGAGGTCTGAGATTTCACAGATAAATCCACTCGCTTCGCTCCTGGATTTATCGGCAGATCTCAGACCTCTCGTGACATTACTACAGATAAAGGAAAAAAGTCAGTTTTCTGTGGTTTGTGGAAAGTGTAAACTCCATTATGTCATATGAGAATTTGTGAGGTAAACTGGGTGACACTTTTGGATTTAAATTGAACGATCGTGGAGAAGTGCTTGACAGAAAAACGTTTTCTCGTGTTTAGTGATGCAGGAAACTATTACTAAACGTAGAGCGGCACTTAATTCGAAGTATGTGAATGCACTTACATGTTTAAAATCATGGATGAAGCAATATTAACTAGGTGAGTCTTCATACCTTTTGTTATTTATGTTTGTCTCAAAAATTCCCGGAGAAATTGACACAATAAATTATAAGCCTCATAATAAATATGTTAGTAAGTAATTAAAATAGGTGTTTTGTAATATAACGATGCAATATATACAGATATACAACGTTTAATACTGAAGTTATGCTGTCACCGAACACAAGTTATATTTAACAATAATTGTGTATTACAATATATTAAAACATGTTTTAAACTCGATCAAAACTCGATTAATCGATTAAATTCAAATAGTTAATCGATTAAATATTTCGATCGATCGACAACACTAGTTATTACACGTAATGTCAGTGAAGGCCCATTCACAATGAAAATTAAACATAACCGTAACATAAACACAGAAGTTTGCGCCCAGGCTACCAAATGGGATCATTCACAATGATTCACATAAGCATTGACATAAACATTACCGTAGGACGTTAACATGAAAGTTTGCAAACTCCAAACTTTCATGCTTATGCTTACGTGATGTGCAAACAGAACACAATCGTGGAGCGCTGAAGTATACGACAGAATATGAGGAAATAATAATAATAATAATAATAATAATAATAATAATAATAATGATTTATTTAACCTGGCAGAGTTAAGGCCATACGGCCTTCTCTAACACTCAACCAGGAGTAAAAACTGCGTTATAGAAACACTACAAATTTACAAAGTACACACAAAACTGAATAAGATAATAATAATAAAATGTAAACAACAAGTAAGAAGAAATCAGACATAATATATAACATACAGAAAGAAAGAAAAAATCATAATAAAATGTGAACAGCAGGTCAAAAATAAATGAGGCCTACAAAGTATAAAAAAATAAGAAAATTATGATGATGATAATAATAATAATAATAATAATAATAATAATAATAATAATAATAATAATAATAATAATAATAAATAAGAATAGTAATGATAATAATGATGATAATAATATTAATAATAATAATAAATAAAATAATAATAACAGACCTAATAGTAATAATAATACTAATAGTAGTAATACAATAGTGCAGTACAAAGCATACAATGAATACAATATTTTTAAGTATACACAGTAAGGTAAATTATGTATATATATAGCTCAACTTATCACATTAGAGATATACCATTATCGGAAAATATGAAAACAAAATATAAAATAAGTTAAATATCACTAGAACATAAAAAAAAAGTGAATACGTGGAAACATGCAATACAACACTTGTCATAATAGTAAGTTAGTTTGGCAACTCGTCATAAGATAATTTTCTAACTTGGATTTGAAAGATTTCAATGTTCGGCAGCCCTTGACTTCAGGCGGCAGAGAGTTCCAGTGACGAGAGGTAGCAACAGTGAAAGATGAGGAATACAGAGATGATGTGTGAAGTGGAATTTCTAGCGTGTTATCGCGTTGTGATCGAGTATTAATATTATGATAGCGAGAGAGAATATGAAAACGAGCGAATAAATAAGAGGGGGATGAAGTGTGCATAATTCGATATAGGAGAGAAAGTGAGTGCAGATTTCTCCTCTCATGTAACCTAAGCCATGATAACTTCTCGAAAGAAGGTGAGATATGATCATAGTATCGAACATTACAAATGAAGCGGACGCACGCGTTATGAACACGCTGTAGTTTCTGGGCGGAATCAATCCTGAGATCACTGAACAAAACGTCGCAATAATCGAAGTGAGGTAGAATGAGTGTCTGTACCAGCGTCTGTTTTAATTTAGATGGATAATGATACAATCTTTTTAGTGAATGGAGAATAGAGAATGCCTTCTTACATGTATATTTAATATGCGTATCCCAACTAAGATTAGATTCGAAATGCACTCCGAGATTTTTTACGGTAAAGCTAAACGGGATGATTGTTTTATCCAGTTTCACAGGTGGAATATTCAGGTCGTTGACTTCAGAAATTAATCTACGGTTCGCGAACAGAATAGCCTGTGATTTACATGCGTTTAGGTTAAGCCCAAATTGTTGAGACCAGGAAGAGATGGAATCAAGATCTTCATTAAGACTATTAATGCTATCATTTAGTGCATCAGGACGCGCTGAAATATACAATTGAACGTCGTCTGCATATATTTGATATCTGCAGTGCTTAAATGATTTAGAAATTCCATTTATATAAATAGAGAAGAGCAAGGGGCCTAATACTGATCCCTGAGGAACTCCTGTATCTACAGTACGCCAGGATGAGAAACGATTATTAGATATGACACGCTGCTGGCGGCCAGTAAGGTAGGAGTACATCCAGGTGATAGCACTATCAGAAAGGTGTAGCGTTTGTAGTTTAGTCAATAGTAGATCGAAGTCAACAGAATCAAAGGCTTTGCTATAGTCCAATAAAACTAGTACAGTAGCCTGTCGTTTATCCATGGCTGCGCGTATGTCCTCAGTAACATTCAACAAAGCGGTAGAAGTGCTATGGCCATTTCTGAATCCTGATTGTAAAGATTAAATTCTATTAGGTAGTCTGACAACTGCTTATGAATGATGCGTTCCAGGGCTTTGGATAAAACGGGAAGAATGGAGATTGGCCTATAGTCTTTTGCAGAGCCTATAGTCTTTTGCAGGGCCTATAGTCTTTTGGCGTCGTTGTTATGTTTCCATGGTTACCAAGTATGTTTGCGGTTATGTTTATGTTCCCATCCTGAAAGATGGTATGACTTCTTGATTTTACTGTAACGTTAAGTTAACGCTTACGTTATGTTTAATTTTCATTGTGAATGAGCCTTAATTGAGACACAAGAATTTTCTTGCAAATTCCAAGGAAAGTCATTTAATTTTCTCTTTGACTGCATATTTTGAGTAATAGCCGTAACGTCTTCGCCTGATGGAATAAAAGAAACGCACTCGCCATGTCTGCTTCGTCCTATTACCATTCACTTTTGTGGAAAAGCCTGCCTTGGGGTGAAGGCGGTGCGTCATAGCTCACGGAGCCTTTATACAATTCTCTCTCCATAGCAATGCTGTGTGATGGATACTCATGGCGCCTTTCTTAATCTCCCATGCTTCTTGCGCATCCTTGGAATATAAATTCCATTTTCAAATGCCTCTCGCTGCGAGACGGTAATAACAAGGTTTCCATCCTTCGCCACCCCCACCCTTTCCCCCGCATTCTCTCTGTTCCAGCATCACTTCTCTGTGGAATTGCGAACTTTCCTCTTTCCTTTGTTTCTAGCGGATGGTGCCGCTCTTGGGACTTGACAAAAGTCCTGTCATGGCCAACTCTGATATTAAATTGTCCCAAGAACTAGCGGCGCGGTAGTCTCTTGAAATGGACGTGTCTTTTTAATGATGGAGCGATAACCGCTGTTCAAACAGTACGGTAGACTGTAGCAGTAGCGGCGTGTGGCTTTTAAAGGGGTGGGGCACACAGCATTTGAATTTCAATCGTGCCGTAAAGAATCTTATGTGATATTACTTCTTGTGTCTTCCGAGCGTCAAATTAATATCAAGGCAGAAAGCATGGTGATGGATAGGCTATATAACATATATTTTACACGCATCCATATTATTTTGTAATATCAAGCGCTGCTGTCACATTTTCGTTGCAAAGATTATTCCTCTTTGCAATTATTTTTATTCCGAGGTTAATATATTAAATTTTACCACCACGATCCACTATGAATAAGTTTTAAGCTATAAGTTTACTTTTAATTAAAACTGAAATTAAAATTACTAACATTTTTTGTCGTCATCAGTCAACTCCAGCTATAGCTTTGATTCTTACTCCACGAGGAGTTGATTATGAAAACATCAGTATTGCTTTTGCATCATTTTTAGACAGAAGGCCTAATCAGTAAAGAAACTCTTATCTGGTCTCTTCAAAAGAAAGCGTCCTCTTTGACACCGCCTGAGTATTAAATGAACGCTGAGACTACAGTCTTTGAGGAATATCTTGAGACTGATACCTGCTCTGGCCTTTTCCAGGCAACCGGTTGAGAGGGTGTAAGTTGACAATAGGAAGGAAGGAATAAAGAATCCACTTGCGTCAGTCGAAGCCTTGAGGTTGCCAGTGTCGGCCTGTGTCGGTCACAATATTGCGAGTTGTGTTTTAGTGCGATATTTTACTTCGGCATTATTTATATGGTATTTGTTTGAGTATTTATTTTATTGTTTTACTGTACCGTGTTATTTTGTATTTTTTGTAATTTTTTATAATTTTTTATTCCCTATACAGAACAAGATTCGTTCCTAGTTTGCTTGATATACACAAAGCTTAGAGGGAGGCTTTAGTTGAGGGCAGCATATGGGTAGTGCGACAAATATTAAAACATATGAATTTCCGTTATGCTAAAAACATTGTAGGACGAAAATTTTTAATGGAAAAACCCGACATTGTAGAAAAAAGGTTTTATTATTTACGAAATATGCTAGAACTGAGAGCAAGTGGTCGACCAATCGTTTATCTTTATGAAACTTGGTTGAATGTGAACCACACTACAGGAAAGGTATGGTTATGTGACACGCTAGACGGTGAAATTGACGTACCTATGATTGTGCCCCTGGGTAAAGGGCAGAGATTTATTATAATACACGCCGGGTCTTCTGAAGGGTTTGTTCCGAACGGCCTTCTGTATTTTCGGTCTAAATCCACAAAGGACTATCACGAGGAGATGGATGGTATTGTTTTCAGGAATTGGTTTGTAAACAAACTCCTTTCAAATATACCTCAAAATAGTGTAATTATTATGGACAATGCACCTTATCATTCGGTGGAACTAAATAAGGCTCCAATATCGCCAAGTTTAAAAAGCGAAATGGAAACCTGGTTACGCGAAAAGAACATTGAATACGATCCGAGATCCACCAAAGTAGTAATATATGGCATTATCGAGACTAAGAAAGATAGATTTAGAAAATTCGAAATTGACACTATTGCAGAGTCAGCAGGGGATACCTTAGTACGTCTTCCTCGCTATCATTGCAACTTCAGTGCAATTGAATTAATTTGAGCTCAAGTGAAGAAAGATGTAGCCAAACATAATGTAACTTTCAGACCCAGTGATGTAACACTTCTCTTTCAAACAGCATTATCAAAAGTGATACCAGAAAACTGGAGAAAAGCGTGTGAAAGTGTAGAAAAGGAGGAAAGGTTTTATTGGGAGAAAGATGGTTTAATTGACGAAGTCATCGATCGGTTTGTAATCAACATAGGAGAGACAGATAGCGAACACGAAGGATGTAAACACTCTACAAAGGAGCAGGCCGCCACTGACACTTTCACGGACATGATGGAAGGGATAGCACCAATGCCAACAACCCCATAATAGTAGCTGTGCGAGAGAGAGGGTAAGTACATAATGCTGTCTCTGTTCAAAATTTTGTCTCAACTTGTTCCTCAAATACTATAGAGGATAGGCCACTTTCAGTAGCTAGTTCTGAGAGCGAAGAAGTGGGCTAGGGGAAGGTAACCTCGCAACCTATGCGTGCGATTTGCCGACCTGAGATAACATTCTGTATCATCCGTTCAAAAACATTACCGCTCCATAGTCTGTATAGATCTTTTATTAAATCTCTGCCTCTGTGCAACGTCACACTTTGCGTTTAGCTGGAAGAGAGATAGCAAAAGGTTGTAATGCTTTTTAATACTATGCTAAAAAGCAAAGAATTTCTGCAGAAGATATTACAGGATCGAAGACTTATTCGAGAACGACCGAACATTATTGATTGGCGTTGCAGGAATATCACAAAAGTTGAATGCTTTAGAGCAGAGCAAAGAGAAAATTATACGAGTATTTTATCTATATGAGTTTTGGGTAGATATCGATTTGACTTTGTAAAATTGGTGGCAGAAAGGAAAATGATGTTAGAAGGAGACAACTCCAAAAGGCTTATAATGGTAGATACAGATTCCGAAACTTGATTTCTTGATGATGGTCTTTTCATTTATAAAGGTGGCTCAACTAATGGTGACTACCACCGAGAAATGGTTGAGGGAGCGAGTAACTCCAAACTTGCCACCTGTCTCTGTAACATTGCGAGTCTATTATGGATGAAATAATTCGATTGGGTGGAGATGATGGAAATGGTAGTGATGATGGTGGTGGTAATGGAATGAGAGTGCTAGTGCTAGTGACAACCAGAGGGCGGATCAGAGTGACTAGGTTCCGTGACTTCATGTTACTGATGCAGAGAGCAGAATATCTGGGCGCGTGTTCCCTAGGTACAGACTGAGGGTAAAGAATTATACAGTATGTAGTAGGAACATCACGTTCTGCTTCGCAAACATGTGGCGTGTGCTATTACTAGTGAAAGCAAATGCTAAGTTATTATTTGGGAATACGAGGTATCCGATGAACTACGCATAGTGGTTGCCTACTGGAAAGAAATATTTACTAACGTGTGAGACGATAGAAAAGGTGAACCACACAACAATGGCAATTGTATGTTCTAATGCCATGGATATTTTGTGACCTAATGGTATCAGGTATAATAATGTATTTCAGCGTTGTCAGACACAGCCTAAACGGAGCGGAGCTCTCCACTATAACTCGTTGCGTGCTCCGGTGCTTCCACAGACATAAGCAAGTTCACGCTCCGACTGGACGTCTCTAGCACCACAACCGGTTTCGGAGCTTACAACTCTGACACTACTGATGTATTTCTTTAAGCACAGATGCTGAGCCCTATATGATAAAGACGGTCAAGGACACAAAAATAATGTACCCTAAGTTGGATCACCTAGCTTGATTAGCACATGGACTCCATAGGGTGGCGGAAGTAATTCACTATTCTTATAGTGACGTCGATAGCTTTATAGGTAATGTTAAGAAAATTTTTCTGAAAGCATCTTCCCGAATACAAAAATTCAAGGAAATCGCTCCCGGGGTTCCCCTTGCACCAAACCCCATAATAACAAGATGGGGTAGTTGGCTGGACGCTGTCTTCTATTATGCCACATATTATGTTCAAATTGTGAAAGTGATCAATAGTTTAGATTCTACACAGGCACATGCAATTAAAATAGCAAAATTCCTCATTTCAGTTGATCTTGCGAGCAGTTTAGATTTCATACAGAAGAACTTTTGTCACTTACCGAAAGCCATAACGTTGTTACAAATATATGATTTACACATGCCAAAGGCTATAAAAATAGTGGAAGAAGTATCTGTTAAACTTAAGGAAACAATAGCCGGAGAAGTTACGAAAAAAGTGAACGAGAAACTTCAGAATGTGTTAGCAAAAAATAATGATTTTTCAATCATATGTGGAGTGCGAGATGTGTTGCTGCAAAAACAAACAGAGCCCTCGAGATCAAAAAGTAAAATAAATGTACCAGATATTGATATAAGTTAGTATATTATTCTTATGCACCTATTACGTCTTGCGATGTCGAAAGGAGTTTATCACGATATATTTTTTAAGTAAGAGACGCAGAAACGTTCACTTTCGACAATCTCCGCATGTACATTATTGTCCATTGCAATACACAGACTACGTATTATTCACTTTACACGTAAATACAAGTAGTGATTTATAACGGAGTACAAATTCACAGCAGTCATGTACAGCACAGTGTACGCATTCTTTTGACACAACTGTACGGACATTGCAGTTACGCTCCAGTTGTGTACTTTTGCAGTCACCGTCTCTGCTTCAACATAAACAGACTATAGTAAATGGTTAGTAAACTTGTAAGAACAGTCACTCTGATCCGTCCTTTGGTGATAACATAAACAGACTATAGTAAATGGTAAGTAAACTTGTAAGAACAGTCACTCTGATCCGTCCTTTGGTTATCACCATCAGAGTGACTGTTCTTACAAGTTTACTTACCATTTACTATAGTCTGTTTATGCTGAAGCAGAGACGGTGACTGCAAAAGTACACAACGGGCGCGTAACTGCAATGTCCGTACAGTTGTGTCAAAAGAATGCGTACACTGTGCTGTACATGACGGCTGTGAATTTGTACTCCGTTATAAAACACTACATTGTACTTAAGTGTAAAGTGAATACTACGTAGTCTGTGCATAGCAGTGGATAATAATGTACATGCGGAGATTGTCCAAAGTGAACGTTCTGCGTCTCTCATTTAAACAAAAAAATATATCGTGAGAAACTCCTTTCGACATCGCAAGACGTAATAGGTGCATACGAATAATATACTATATCAGGAATATCAATATCAATATCTGATATATTTCTTTCACTGTTTGATCTGGAGGCCTCTCTTTGTTTTTGCAGCAACATATCTCGCACACCACACATGATTGAAAAACCATTATTTTTTTTGCTAACACATTCTGAAGTTTCTCGTTCACTGTTAAAATGGAAAAATCATATTAAAGAAATAACCCCCAAACTAAATTCAGCTTGTTTTGCTAGTAGATCTATGCAAAAGATAGTAAATATCAATACCTTAAAAACAATATACTTTGCATACTTCCACTTGGTAATGAGTTTCGGAATAATATTCTGGGGAAATTCCACAGATAGTAACAATATATTTCTATTACAAAAAAGAGTAATTAGAATAATAGTAGGTGCCAAATCTAGGGAATCGTGTAGGACTATTTTCTAAAAACTACAAATAATGCCCATGGCTTGTCAGTATATCTTTTCATTAATAGTCTTCCTCGTATGTAATCGTGAAAACTTTGTAACTAATTCAACAGTTCATAGCATAAATACACGTCAAAAAATGACTTTCATACTCCATCGGCAAGTCTGTCGTGCTATCAAAAAGGAGTGCGGTATATGGCAGTAAAAATTTTTAATAGCCTCCCTATCGATATAAAAAATGAAACTCAAAACATAAAATTATTAAGGGCCAAATTAAAGAAGTACCTAATTTCTCACGCCTTCTATTCTGTAGGTGAATTCATGACATTCAATAACACTTCATGAAATTGATACTAAAACTATGTGTTGTACTAGTAGACTATATTGTAAATCTCGTCTGTATATATTTCATCTAGACTGTGACTATAAATTAAGATTTTATAATAGTATTAAGTGTTTTGACTTGTTCCATATTCTAGCTGTAAGCATGTATGAATACCATGGAATGTTAATAAATACAATACAATACAATACAATACAATACAATACTTTTTTTGTAAATTGTCCGGCTTTGGTTTCTTTACGTTTTACAGATAGTTATTCCATTATGTTTATAGCCTTCGGCATTTGTAAATCAGATGTTTCTAACAACGTTATGGCTTTCGGTAAGTGACAAAAGTTATTCTGTGTGAAATCTAAACTGCCCGAAATATCAACTGAAATTAGGGATTTTGCTATTTCAATTGCATGTGCCTTTGTAGAATCTAAACTATTGATCACTTTCACAATTTGAACATAATATGTGGCATAATAGAAGGCAGCCTCCAGCCAACTATCCAATTTTGTTATTATGGGGTTTGGTGGAAGGGGAAGCCCGGTAGCGATTTCCTTGAATTTTTGTATTCGGAAAGGTGCTTTCAGAAAAATTTTCTTATCATTGCCTATAAAGCTATCGACGTCACTATAAAAAGAGCGAATTACTTTCGCCGCCCTATGGAGTCCATGTTCTAAGCAAGTTAGGTGAACCAACTTAGGATACATTATTTTTATACCCTTGGCCGCCTTTATCATACAGGGCGCAGCATCTGTGACTAAAAGAAGTACATTATTATACCTGATACCAGTGGGCCACAAAATGTCTATGGCATTAGAAAATACAATTGTCATTGTGGAGTGGTTTATCTTTTCTATCGTGTGAATATGTTGCTTTGTATATTTACGAAGAATGTCTCGAAAGTATGGATTATCTGTTTTTTTAATGGAATATTTGCACCGATCATCATAGTATACAAGTCGCTGCAAAAGGTCCTACTACATACTGTATAATTCTTTACCCACTGTCTGTACCTGTTGCCGAGACATTCCGCTCTCTGCATCAGTAACATGAAGCCACGGAACCTGGTCACTCTGATCCGCCCTCTGGTAATAACTCTGCCTTAGCAGTGAAAAACACACCCTC